>NC_058091.1:249402424-249705454 GCF_020171115.1 Neogale vison | reverse complement strand
TAGACAGCAGAAATGGCAACAACTAATGTTCATCTATGGAACAAAGGTCTAAAAGAAGTATTTTATTTTACTAAGCATTTTAATTGTCTTGGGTTATACTATACTTTAAAAAAGAAAGAATTTGCCTAAGGCATAAAAAAAAACAACTAAATATGAACATGTCAATGGAATGAGACTGTGAAAAACTAAAAATGAAAATAAATTCCAAGATTCTAATAACTTAGTACAAACATGTCTTCTAAACATCCACAACATACAAAGTATAGAACATATTTTAAATATTAAAGATACCATTAAAATTATTTAACTTTTTTAAAAATGTTTTTTTATTCTGCAGTCTAATCTGTTACCATAAACTTAGTTTTAAATAGGGAACTATTTTTTTTCTAATAGCATATAATAAGATCAACCATTGCTCTATGTTCTCACAAATTTCATTAAAATGTCTCCACTGAATTGAAGACATAAATTCCACTTATGAAACTCTTCCATGAAGATTTAATTCAATCAGTAAGGGAGAAGTTACCTTCCTCATGCATATGAAAATGAAGGCATATAGGTATGTGTCCAGCTGTAGTCATAACCTATTTTTCTACTTGCAGGAAGAAGATGGGACATTTCTGTACACAAATGCCCTCAAACTCTGAGAAGGCAGGGCAGGCATCTCATTTTAGGCCAGATGAGACCAGTCACGCTAACATGCTGTCTAGAGACAGTCAGGTATGAAGTTTAAAAAGTTCTGCTGGTCATTCATCATAGTTAAGGAATAATGAGTTCCAACTATATTAGATTTCAAATGCGGTCCAAACTTTGTTTAAAAGATCAACTGATGGAATTTCATTTTTCTGCCAGTCCAGTTTATCATTAGTGAGCTTGTACTGCTAATGTAAAGAGAAATAAATTGTTGGGGGCAAAAAAAAAATCAACTGATGTATTAATGTGTCTTTTTTTGTGGTGAGGCTATAAAGACAGTTACTCTCTTTATACAAATGAAGCAGACTCATTAAACTAGTCTATGATTAAATACTGTTAATCTAGAAGTGAAAATGGAACTGTACTATCAGCCCTCTTCATATGCATTTTACTTCTAAATGAACTTTATTAGAAATAACTTCCATTTAAATAAAGTAATACTTGGGTATACTTACACTTACACAAGTGAAGGTATTTCCAAATGCTGTCTTGTTTTATTTAAATTGATGCATACTCAGAAATTCAAACAATACAGAAAAGTGTTGATAGCAAATTGAAAACCAAGAAAATAATACACAAATAAGGTGGAAAAAGCAGAAGATCGCTCAGAAATCCATCCACCCAGAAGGAACTGTTATTGATGAACATCATTCCAAATACTGCTCTAGTCACAGTCACAGAGTGAAGCTGAAACAATTTCTATGCAGAAGATCAATTTGTATTTATTTCCATAGTTTCTGAGATACTTTTTAATGTTAAGAGCTGATAAAAAACACTAAAAGATGATGCTCTTTCCCCCTTATATTAAAATTCAAATATAATTTTGAGACAGTATTAATGGCTTCTGTGCCATGAATGATAAGAAAATTAGCATTTAGGGGTGCCTGAGTGTCTCGGTTGTTAGGCCTCTGCCTTCGGGTCAGGTCATGATCCTGGGGTCTGGGGTGGATCCCCACATCGAGCGGGGAGTCTTCTTCTCCCATGCCCTCTCTCCCTGCTTGTGGTCCCTCTCTCTGTCTCTGTCAAATACATAAAATCTTTTTAAAAAAATTAGCATTCACATATGCTTCCAACTTCTTTTTGTTAGTTCTGTAATCTTCACTTTTAAATGTTATTTCTGAAGCATCTAGTGTTGATTCTTAAAGGAATCAGTTAGTCTTTTACTGAAACTCTTAGATTTCTCTCTCAAATGGTTGTGCTGCACTTCTAAGTTTTTTTGTTACCCAAGAAAGGAGGGCACAGGTGTTTTCTCTGTGCATCATTTCACGTATGACAATATTTCTGCCTTTTGTTTTCATAACTGACTAACTGCGGAGGTAGAAAATCCTCTCCTGTGTCCTCAGGATTTTGTGGGCCTCGTTCTCCTGTCTTCTGATATTGAATGTTTCGGTTTTGTTCATGATGTTCCTTCTCCATCTAGAGCCTAACGAATTCTTCTCTATGGCTTAAGTGAACAAAAGTAAGAGGGCTAAATCTCGGGTCTTGGATTTACCTTTTTCTCTAACATTCAGCACTTTCTTCCACTTCAGGGAAATGTCTGGATGTTCAGTACTTTTCTCTGTTCATTTATTTTGGGCTCTCCACTTCAGAGACACTGATTATACTTCCATTTGTGGTCTTTGTCTTTTCTTTCATAGTGTTAAGCTCTTCCCCCTTTCTTGTTCTGACCTTTTTGTCCATCTCTTTTTGTACATTCTTTATGCTGGTCATTATGTTTTTCTGCTATCTTTTCTGTTCTCTGCTGTATCTATTGAATAGGTCTCTGATTTTGCTCTTCCCAAAGCTCTGCAATTTCCCCTTCTGCCTTTTGTCTTTTCTTGTTTTTATAATCTCTTTGATCTTGTTCACTCATATTTAGGCTCACATTAAGGTCATCTATGGCACAAAGTACCTGTGGAAAATTTGCTTCTACTCCTTGGATGGTTTTCTTCTCTGGGTTGGTTCTTTCCTTTTGGTGTGTGCTTTCACTGCTGTTCCACAAGACACCTGCAGGCTTGCCACTGCTTACTTTCAACTTGTGGACATGCTACTTGGTCAGCCCTTTTATGAGTTCTTACATACTCCGGTAGTTTAGATAGAGTGTCTAGACATTTCCACTCCCTCTTTATCTGGGCATTATTTGGAAGACAAGCTGGGGTATGGATTTTATTAAAGCTGCTCTTGGGTTAGCCTAAGGTGAGGAAGGGGTGGGAAAAAAATTGGAAGAGCTGCCCTGGGTGCTGTGTGCTCTTCTGCTGATGAACCTGGCCTCTCTTCTCTCTTCGTACATGACACCAAATGGTCTATATCTACGTTTACTCCATTGATGGAGTCCTAGCCTGTCCCTGAGGAGCTTCCTCTGGGTTTTGTATTCTCCCATTTTGGTAGAAAATATTGGGAAATGGCCAACTACAGCAACTTTTTGGGCTCTAAAGAAATTCTGAGAATCTGGGGCGCCTGGGTGGCTCAATGGGTTAAAGCCTCTGCCTTTGGCTTGGGTCATGGTCCTGAGGTCCTGGGATTGAGCCCCGCGTTGGGCTCTTTGCTCAGCGGGGAGCCTGTTTCCTCTCCCACCCCGCCTGCCTCTCTGCCTACTTGTGATCTCTCTGTCAAATAAATAAATAAAATCTTAAAAAAAAAAAAAAAAGAAATTCTGAGAATTTGTGGTGAGAAGCAAAAGCTGAGTGGAAAATGTTGGTCAGAAAGTCAATTCAGAGGGGCACATACTTATAATCAAATGGGAAGGCCTCAAGTAACCAATTAGTGAATATAGGAAAAACTGTCTAGATAAGGCCTATCTTGTAGGGAGGGATAAGACAACATCAAGTAGAAAGAGGCAGAACCATGGAATTACATTTTGGGATCTCAAAATTTGGCATTTAGCTAAGCGGAGCAGGGTATCACTGAGGATGAACGACTTGTGGGCCTTTCTCTTGTCCTGGCAAGAGGTGTTTCCCTCCCTGGCAATGATACACTGTGAAAAACCAAGATATGAACCAAGTACAATGAACACACACTACCTCACCTCACCGAAGGCCTGGGGCGAAGTTCTGGAAGGGCCAAGCCCGCAGATAAAGGAATAGGATTATGAAGGGGGAAATTATTAGGCATGAAGAATTAATTTTTTTGAAATTTTACATTGGCTAAAGTATCTGGCTACTGCTGACTTGTTCCTTTTCCCACCAACTCATGTCAAGTTGAAATGAGTAATAAATCATGTAATCCCAAAACCACACTGACTCACATTTTCTATTAATTAGGTTTGGTGCTTACAAGAAACCAGGACTAGGGGGAAAAAGTGAAGTTCACTTTACAATGGACTTGTATGAAATGCATTAGATTCAGCTCAGTCTAACAGGTCAGTGTTGAAGCATGAATGATTTCAGTTTCTAGTATCATCTTCCCCAGGGTTTACTACTCATTCTCTTGGTCTGAGTTTCTAAAAATTGGTGGATATGTATTGAAACTTCCACGACATTTTAGGCACACCTCCTTTCTTCAATACCACTTCAGGCAGAGAGATGGATATAGGCTCTACTCTGAGCCATTCTAGACTGTAGGCTTTGTTTTGTCTGGTCAACACTGGTGAGCTGTGCATGTGCATGTATGCTGGTACTTGCTAGTTCTGTTCATTTGATTAGACACCAGCATAGGGAGAGCCAGTAATCTTGGTTTCATTTTATAATCTTTGCCCAGCACTTAGCCCGAGTTACTTTTTTCAAAAGTTTTCTATGAATCATTAGTTTTGTTAAAGCCTTCTGGTTCATTAATTGTTTTTAATCTTTTTCCTTTCCTCATGTGTATTTCATGTACTCCACATGAACACAGTGAAGGCCCATACTATATGCAAAGTGAATTGAGTCTCTAAGAGAAAATCCACATTCTTTTTCTTGGAGAGCTATCACACTAGTCACAAGTCCCATTTCTAGGAAAGAGGGATGATGTCACCACTTAAGGGAAGGACACACTGCTCTTAGGCAAAAGGTGCAGGCCTTGATGAGTCTCCGAGGAGGACTTCCAGTTGCAGACAGACAGAGAGCACACTAAAACATGAAGATAAATGCCCAACACAAGCTACGGAGGTTTTCATAAACACATTACGTAGCAGTGACTAGGGGAGATAGTATCTCCTAGTTTTAAAAAGCTGAATAGTTTTTCCACATGTTGTTCATTTAGTAATAAAAAAAAGAAAAAGAAAAAAAGAAATGGTTAAAAAGAAAAAAACAAAAAAAGGAATGAGCCAAACTTCCAACTGCTGGCTCTTGGCCAGGAAAACTTCATAAGAGATGAAAGCCGCCTTCATCATTATTCATTCGGCAGAATAATCCATGCTTAAACGAATGACTTTTATATGTGCAGCATGTGCTGTGTATTCTGCTTCCAGGTGGAACCCGTTCCAGCCCTTTTTGTGGTTTCATGTGCTGTAGCCGATCCAGCTTGGAAATGAGCTGGAGTCAGAGGGACCTACCTTGGCAGGACCTGCTGTCAGAGGCTGGAGTGAAGCCCATCTCACACTCGCAGCGATAGGCACCCGGGACATTGAGGCACTGCCCGTTTTCGCAGAGATTGATGTTTTCTGCGCACTCATCGACATCTGTGGGAGAAGTGAATGACATCTCTATTAAAGTTCCCCTTGTTGGGACATGGCTGCTTCTTGCTCTAAAAACAAGTCAACATTACTGGCTGGAGCGGATGCTCATGAACATATAGCACAACACTCAGTCACATTCCCATAAACAAAAGTGTACAACTTGCTAACAGAGCTGTTTAACTTAAACCCTGAAATTCAATTATCGCCCGATTAACAGAAAGAAGGCAGGTAGCTCTTGGAACTTAATTCTTTTTCATGCCACCTCAGTGCATCAATATTACACCAACATCATTGACAGATGACTGAGAACACTGAAATCAATCTTAAAAGGGTGTCTAAGATTATAATGCTTTGAAGTGAACTAACAACTTGTTTTGTTACTAGTTCAAGTATGTTTAACTACTATATGAGAGCTTTTTCCACATCACTACGATTGTATTAATATACTTTTCTCTTAATTACGCAAATGAGCAGGAATCATAGACCAGGCAATTTGTTTAATCCTATCCAATGGAAAAAGGGGTAGTGCAGAAAGCAACGTGGATGGAGGGCCTAACATCTGCCAGGTAGAGTGCTAGCTGCCTGTTGTGCATGGTTTTGTTTATTAGTTCACCAACCCTGTGCGGGTCAGAAGAGGAGAAACAGGGGGTACCTGAGTGACTCAGTGGGTTAAGCCTCTGCCTTCGGCTCAGGTCCTGATCTCAGGGTTCTGGTATCAAGCCCCACATCAGGCTCTCTGCTCAGCAGGGAGCAGAGGTCCTCCCCACCCCCTGGCCCCATGCCTGCTTCTCTGCCTACTTACGGTCTCTGTTTGTCAAATAAATAAAATATTTAAAAAAAAAAAAAAGACGAAGAGGAGGCAGAATGGGAGGCTCCATGCAGCCCCTGTGGCTGGGCCACCATCTAAGTGTAGCTGTGCTCCTGCCAAGGCTTCTCCCTGTCCTTCACAACCAGTTGCCGAGAAATGCAACCAAAAGCGGCAATAAGTCAAGGCTGAAAAGTAATGAGGCTTTAAATATTAAAGAAGCATCTGAAAATTATGAGTTGGGTGTTTTTGAAGTCAATAATTAGAACAAAATTAGAGTCTGTCTTTTAACTGGGGGTTTAAAGTGTGTGCTGAAATTCAACTGAGGAATACCAATCTCCACAATCTTAAGCGTAGCATACTTTATGTCCAGCAAGATGATGCAGTCATTCACAGGAGTGTAAGAAGAAATGTCTTATTCTCAAGGAATGCAAAACAAAGAGCAGCTCAGTAGCAGCTTATATTTACTGAACTCTTAGGATGTGTTTTCCTAACCCCTTCACTTGTGTGATTTCATTTCATCTTTTCAACACAGTCTGATGACCTGAGATTCTGAGGAACACATGAACTAGCAGTGACTGGGTGGAATGTATATTGTATCTCAAGACACTGAATAGTATTCCCTTATGTCATTCCTTTAGTGATAAAAATTGGAATGGAATTCCCCACCCCCCCTTTAACTACAGTTTTCTTCAAAGAGGGCAAGCTTAGGGAGTGTTCCATGAAAACCATGCCAAAGCACACCCGAGGACTCTCACCCACCTGAGCAGGTAAAGCCATCTCCAGTAAACCCTTCAGAGCAGGCACATCGGTAGGAGCCTGGGGTATTTACACACTGAGCATTGATGCTACACTGGTGGGTTCCATTCGAACATTCGTCCAGGTCTGCATGCCAAGAGAAGAGAGTGATCAAGTTCAAAAACAAAAATGGGACATTTAAACACACAGACAGATTTTCATTTGTCTTAATTTAAGTGTATGGTGGACAAATAGGATTTGTTTTAGTTTACATGAAGGTCACAATTCTAATTCTCTAGGATCTCAGGCCCACAATCCAAAATGTTAGTTCTATAAACAGGGGCTAAAATGATTAACAAAAATATTTGTGAGATATCTAATAAGCTAGAATTTTAATGTTTAAAAGGTAAACTGGTGCTAGATTTCCTTTTGAATCCTACTGGGAACAGATGTGATTACTGGTTCCTTTATCCTGAAAAAAGTGTCAAATTCTAAATTCAGGAACCAAATTTCAAAGCAGGAAAATTAGCAAAGAATTTTCAAGTTCCTTGAACAGATGAGGAAACTAAGATCCAATTCTTGATCTCACAGAGTCTAGTCTAGTAAAAATGAAACATGCTCAACACAGAAATACTGATTATGTCAAACATGTTGTATGTCCCATGGAAAAAAGGGAGTAAAACGGGCCTCTCTTTTGGTCTGTAGGAGCAAGGAAGGTCCTACTGGGGAGGGAGTTCTCAGTGAACTTCACACTGGAACAATGAGTCAGTCTGTTGCCCGGAAGCAGGGAATGGTATTCCTTCCTGAGGGAATAGCATATTTAGAGATGCTAAGGCAGAAAAGATCTCAATGTGATAAAAGACACCAAGGGAGCCAGAGTGATAAAATAGAACGTAGGAGCTAGAGCTGATGGAAGCTGAAGCTGGAGAGCTATGGGAGGAGACTACAGGATCTTGTAAACCACAGGAAGGAAGCTACATTTTATCCTCAATTTGAGGATTCAGATGACAATTGTAAAGACATCAAATTCATGGGTTAAGAGATCTCTCTGGCTGCTATGTGGAGAATGGATTATGGGACCAACAAGGCAATAAGAAAACTATGAGGATGTTCCTTTTGCCTCCAACAGAGAGAGGAAGAGACAGAGAGAGATGGGAGGAGGGAGAATGGCTGAGATTGGAGCAGCGGGATGGAGATGGAAAGAAGAGAATGAATTTGGATGATATTTTGGAGTAAAAGTACCTGGACACAGTCAAATCTTTTGTATTTTGCAATAGTTGGCCTGAGTGATGGATGGACAAACACAAAAAAGGAAGGCTAGAAAAGAGGAAACCAGTAGCCCATAGGGCCAGAAAACAGTAATGGGGATATGGCTGAAAAACAAACAAACAAAAAAACAAAAAACAAAAAGAAAAGAAAAGAAAATCTGTGAGATTAATGATAACAGTGATGGCTGGACCAGAAGCGGGTAACTAGTGAACTGAATGATGCCATCAGAGAACATTACTTAGCAAAGTTATTTGGAAAGTATGATCATTTATATTCACAGTCAGCTCCTACACGTTAGGCAAGTATAAAACACCTGAATGGCCAAGAGAGTATATTTCAATTAACTGATGTTATTGTTAACAGATTTTAAGGCTCTCTTCTTCAATGCCTTCTGCTGGCTTATAAACTTTTAGTGAGTAATCCTAGGGAGGTCATTTGAGCTTGTTTTATTTTCTGCTTTAAGTTGACCTGGATAATTCTAACCAGTTGGAACATGGCTTTGTTGGTAAAGAATGCAAAACAGTGAGCATAGGAAGCAGTGCTATGTGGGGCAGTGAGGGGAAGAACCAGGCCCCCGCCTTCCAGCTAGAAAAGACTGAGGAGACCCCAGCTCAGCAACTTGAAAGCCTGCAGAATGGCACCCGCCCTTCTAATCTCCTCTGTCCCAATCAGACCTCCTGGAATCGCGCAAAACCTTTTGCTTTCTCTGGAAGAGGAATTCTATTTTCTACTAAGAAGCTGGTACTGACCAGGTACAGACTCAGATTATCTGATAAAACCTTTCTACTTCCTTCATGGGTTTCACTGGGTTCTAAGTCTCACTGATTGCTGTATGAAAAGACTGGAAAAATATGTAAGTCATTTTTCATCATTTTCATCATACATCTATTTGGATTTCTGGCTACACATCAAATAATTTTTACTGAACAACAACACATTAAAAAGCAGATGCCAAGGCATACTGCTGTGATGTGATAATTTATGCCAAGGTTAAAGGAAACTCTTAGGCAGGAATTACCTTGCAACTAAAGATAGTCTTTAATTTTCAAGAAAATAAATGAAAGGCAAGAGCGTGTTCCTATTCAAGTACGTGGGTTAACCACTGTGCAAAGAAAAGCCTCCAAGAATTTTGTGTCCTAGCAAAGGCTGTTCATATATGCAAACTCACCAATGCATTTGATGCCATTTCCAACCCAGCCTTCTCTGCAGCTGCACTTGAAGCTTCCCGGGACGTTGAGACAGGAGGCATGCATGTCACAGTTGTGGGCACCAATTTCACACTCGTCAACATCTGAGAAGCCACAGTTAATACGATGAAAATTAAATATAAAGCTCATTAATTCTACTTCCAAGTATAATTCTGCACAGGTAAAATTTTAAAGTAAACATGGAAATACCTAAATTGGTATGGAAAAAAAACACTAACATCATTTTTAATTTTGTAGGCACCAACAAGATTTGGAAGTTCATGATCCAAGTCAAACAAGCCTTTCCCTACTAGAGTAAACTGCCAGTCACTTTCTGGTAGAAGAGAGAGACTCCCCCAAGGGAGATACATGTGTCTGTACCCATTCTCCTCTCTGCCCGGGCCCAGAAAAAACTCCATGTAGAAGGTATGATTATAAGATGTCAAAAGAAATTGCATTTCCAAAGTTAAGACCCTTCTATTCTTTCCTATTAATATTTATTACATGTTTTTCATAAAGATTTAAATAAACCTGACTTAAAATAAGTAATAATTCTTGTCATTTTTAGAATCGATACAGTATAGGTATAAAGTTTTTGAAAACTATCATTTTAGGGTGTATTCAGCTTTTATTTGAGAATGTGTAAAAATACCCACTGGAAATTATACCTGGAAAATGAGAAGCTTTCACCACATAAACACACATCTATACATACACACAGATATATACACATTATATATGCATATGCATGTATATGTATATATGTATAGTTCATATATGTACATATGAACTATGTAGCTTTGGTTCACCAGAGGTTCCCAGAATAGAAAGAATAATCTTCTCTACCCAGTTCAATGATTACACATCGTAGATGCTGCAATCCTATGTTCACACACATGTGTGTACACACATGCATGCACACACACACCCACAGAGTGACTGGCTTTGCATCAACCTTCCTAGCGGTGAACATGCAGAGCACCCCTTCTTCCTCACCCGCCTGTCTCTGAAGGTGTCAGGTTAAGCGCCAGGCTGTGGTACAAGCCACCCACAACCTGTCTTGAGAAAATGGTAATGATGGCTTTAAAATGAGGAAGACCTGGTCCAAAGCGCTCACCTTGGGACTTCCCCGCCTATTTTATGCAAAAGCTCACAACTTATTTAACAGAGAAAGGTAACAAGAGACAAAGTGGATGGGGTGAGCAAGGAAAGAAAGTGGAGAGAGAAAAGAAAGGGTCAACTGGGGCCAAGGCAAGACAGGGCAAAAGCAAATAGAGAAGAGGAAAAAAGAGGGGAAAAAATGGGGGAGAGGAAGTCACAGGATCTAAGCAGAAGTCCGCACTAATTCCGCCCAGTCAGAAGAGCTGCAAAAACAAGCCACAAGAGGAATGGCTCCGGGTCTGTGGTGCTCTCTCCTTGTGTCTTCTGTGTGGGCAGCGGGCCTCCTAAGAGAGAGAGCAGCGCGAAGAGCAGCCACTACTTGGCAAACACACGGGACTGGACAGCAGGGCCCTGCCCCCACTCCGCAGGCGGACAGCAGCCTGCTCCGTGGCAGGGTGGCTGAAGCACGTGCCACCAGAGAGGGGACAAACCCCGCACACATGTCCTGGGGCATGTGTTCATCACATGGTCACCCCTGGTGTGGGTCACAGTCTTATAGGCGCAAAGGACCCCGTGATGTTGAAGGCTGGCCTCTGAAATAGGAGAAGCCAGGGAACAGGGGTCCCTAGTGTGGGACCTACCTGTGCATCCTGTGGTCCCCTTCTTCACGGAATAACCCAGCTGACAGTGGCAGATGAAGGATCCCTTGGTGTTCTCACATTCCCCAAACATGCAGATGTTTGAATTTAAGTCACACTCATTCACATCTAGAAAATTTATTTTCAATAGTTTGGTTAATATTTGTTCATCCTAGGAATGTGAAAGCTCTCTTTTAAACTGAAGAGCATAACACTGAAATACACAGATAAAAGTTAAAACGTAATCTATCTGCAAGACATAGTATTATTTTCCAGAATTATGTTCAAATAATTCTTCTGTTTCAGCTTTCCCACCCTGTAATACAGTGGCTTAAATTTTTAAAGTAACTGAAAAAGCCTCTTTCTTTCATGTTTAAATGAATGTGCACTTGTGTGTGTGCAGATAGATGCGTAACATTTATCCTGTCTTTACGGCACCCACCAATGCACGTTTTCATGTCCATTGAAGCCATGAAGCCATCATAACACAGACAGCGGTACTCTCCAGGAATGTTGGTACACTGGCCACCATCACAGATGTCAGGATTATTTTCACATTCGTCAATATCTGATGACAGAAGATTAGAATTAAGTAAGAATGAGACTGGCTTTGAGTAAGCTCAAATACTGCGTTTCCCATCCAGACCCACTCTAGATATCTGGAGCGAGCTCTGTGAGGTACCGGCAGTGAGCTGTGCATGGTTCACCCCCCCAGTCCATTCTGTACCCGCGCACGACCTCCCGTCGGGCATCAGGGCATAGCCCTCGCTGCAGCTGCATTCATAGCTGCCTTCTGAGTTCGTGCACCGCGTGTCGCAGCCTCCATTCATGATCATACACTCGTCGATATCTGTGAAAACAACATGTGACCTATTACTAGTCAGGTCTACTTCCTTCAAAAAAAAAAAAAAAAAGGTAGCGAGATTTTCTTCTCTTTAAACAGATAATGCTTAAAATGGCTTTGGATTTCTCTCCCCACTAATGCGTTGGCTTATCTTTCTACCATTGATCTTTCTTAGCTCTTTCTACTTCCTTTCAGATAGCATTCTATCAGACATGTAGCCCCAGGAGCCCAAGATTACAGAACTCAGAAATGCAGTAATTACAAGTTAAGGATGTTTTCCATGATAAAACCAGAGACTCCTCTGCAAAACCACAAGACAATGGCATCCTACAGCTCTGTCCCATTCTGAGATTTGTGTTTCAGACAAAGGACTTCCACTGGCTTCATTACAGTAAGTTCAGTGCCAGGAGCTGTCCTAGACTCATTTTTAGAAATGCAAGTTGTAGATCCCTCTGGAGGATGCTTACCCGTACAGCCCTGCCGGTCTGGCGTGGCCTGGTACCCAGGATTACAGGAACACTGATAGGTTCCAATCATGTTCACACATTTTCCATTTCTACAGAGATTGTCACTCAGGGAGCATTCATTTATATCTATAAAAAGATACATAACATTAATGTCTTCGCAGTAACCACATCACTTAAAGCACCAAGAAATGTTGCATGCCACTGCTGGACCCCACAGTGGTTTGCATACTTTGCAGGGAAGGAAGATGATCTCCTGGGATGTTCAAAGAAAATACTGCTATCTGTATTTCTATCTAAGATGGTACTGTCCAGGAGAACTCTGTACACTGATGGGACTGTTCCATATCTCTGCTATCCAATACACTGCTGCCATTGAGCACTGGAAGCATGATCCAAATGATGAAGGAATCAAAATTTAAAAACATTTTTTAAACTTAATTTTTTAAGTCCTCTCTTTGCCCAACATGGGGCTCAAACTCACAAACCCTAAATCAAGAGTCACATGGTTTACCAACTCAGTCAGCCAGGTGCCCCAGGAATTAAATTTTTAATGTTACCAAATTTTAATTAAATTTAAGTAGCCACATGTGGGTCGTGAACATGAGACCATGCACATGTAGCACATGCCAGAAATAAGACTTACTAATATTTAATATATAAATTTACACTGGCAGGCTCACCTGGTCTTTATTAGATGGTCAAGAGTTGCCTGCATAATGTGGAGGATCCTGAGGGAAGATGGCTGGTTCCCCAAGTCACAGGGCCTGATACCAGGGCCTGTACTGTTTATGTGTTTCCATCTTACAGTGTTTAGTGTGCCTCAATAGGTGAATCTGGAACACCTAAAACCAACTAATCTTTATAAGATAGGCAAGCGTCTTATAAAAACTTCTGCAAAGGTCTGTGGAATCAAGTAGTGCTATTAATGCAATTTTAAGAGAACAGCAAGAAAATAGGGGCATACAACCTACTTGTGAGACACAATGTAAGGTAAATACAGTAACACTTCATCAGGTAAAATAAGACCTTCATCTCAAAGTTTCAAAATTACCAATAAGACTATGTGACATGTGGATTTGTATCTATGATCATTAAATTGCAAAAATATGCATCTTCTATAATATACCTGTAAGGGGTACTTTTTTTTTTTCAGATATAGGATCCATGAAAACTAACAAAATAAACTCAAGTTAGAAACAGCTCTCTGATGCACTGCATCACAAAGATGAACAAATATTCTGTAATCACCTCTATGAAAAAGTTTTAGTACCACTTTTAAAATGAAATAAAAACATTTAGGGGCACCTGGGTGGCTCAGTCAGTTAAGCATTTGCCTTTAGCTCAGGTTATGATCCCAGGGTCCTAGGGTCCAGCCCCATGTCCGGCTCCCTGTTTCATGGGGAGTCTGCTTCTGCTTCTGCCTTTGCCCCTCCCCACTGCTCATGCTCTCTCTTTGGCTCTTTTTTCAAATAAATAAAATCTTTAAGAAAAAAATCTTTAAAACTTTTTCAATTTACCTTTTAAAAATGTCTGTTTAGTGTATGATTTAAGATTCACCTAATATATTAGCAGAACAATAAAACTGGGTTTATAAATAAATACATGTCTAATGGAAAGGTGTCTCAAATTCTCTATTGAATTGGAGGTGTGTGTGGCATCTACTCTGTTTTAAAAACCGTTTCATTTGTTGACACTTGCAAGAAAGATTTTCTGTGAAGAAAATGTTTCCTGGATACATCAAGGTTTTAAAACCAATATGCTTGTGCCCACTAGTCCCAGAGGCCTCCTGGGCCTCCTGGGCTTTCATATACATATGAAAAGCAGTGGGACCAGCCGGTGTTCTCCCCTCAATCCTGCTACTCCCACCCCTCAGCTCTGCCAGCAAAGAGACCAGGATTTTTCTATGACAGGAGGGTGAGGAGGTAGCTCACATGTTCACACACACAGGAGCAGACCCCGTGTTGACAGACATGGGAGTGTTGAACAGACTCCACTGAATGAATGGCAGGTAGCTGCACAGGTGAACGCACAGGTGAGCCATCAAGGGAGCAGCCCTTCCACCAGCAGCTTTCCCATTCCATCCTCTGTGGAGGAAGGAACTCCATGGCTTGCCACAGGGCCCACCACCAGCACGCTTGCTGTCAAACAGAGGGTGGCCAGGACAATGTCGGCTTCGAGTGTGTCACTGAGACATTCTCTAAAGACACAGCCCAAATACAAATAAAGGGGTTCTAAATTTCCAACTTTTAACCAGCTAGATTGCACATGCCAAAAACAACCAGTTTGTTAAAACTGACCACTGATCTCTATGATCTTCACCAGGTAAGCTGGGTGGGTTCATGTGCTGAGGAGACAAACTCACCCACACAGTCCTCACGTGATGGTGACAGCTCGTGCCCCAATGGACAGTCACACTGAAAGCTGCCCTCAGTGTTCACACAGGTGCCACCCCTACAAAGGAGAGGGTTACGTTCACATTCGTCAATGTCTGAAAGGTAAAAACGTGAGATCAATTAAAGAACTCTGTGGGAAAAATATTCACATATACAGCATGGGGGAAAAATTATGCTGTGGGGGAAGTGGGACTCAAATATAAGAGACAAGTTTCAGAGGAGATGGGTTAATGGTCTCCTCACTTTTTCTACTACCAGTAAATAAATGGTAAGTTTTTTTCTTAAAGACAGCGAGTTGCCAGGGAATTGACTTGTATGAAACAAGCAGATTCACGAGATAAAAATAAGCAATATTAGTTTCACATCACACTAAAGTCCAGACACCAGACACTGCTATCTATTTTTACTAATCAAAGTAAAAGAAAAATCATAGACTGGTCACCTTTTATGTCTCCTTTGGTGAATCCTGGAAGTCACTAAATACGGACCAAAACGCAGGCAGTACCAAGAGTTTGTAGTAACACACAAATAAATATAATGGAATTTGCATGGCTGAATATAAATTTGAGGTCACCACACAAGGTCATACATGTTAAGTGAAACCCTTCTGGGTAGTCTGTGTTGATTTTAGATTCTGTGAACAAACAGAACCCAGTCTTGCTATCTTACTGGCACAAGGGCACCAAGAGGTTGGAGCTGCCCAAGAGTCATCTAGGAGATTTCCTGTCTGAGAGTGACATCCATTCTCTTGCTCACCACAGTGCCTGGCCAATCATTCAGCTAACAGCTTGGAGACAAGCCACGGTCAAGCTCTCTGGTTGGAGACTGGGTAGGAAGAGCTGAAGCACACTTACCCATGCAGTTCTTCATCATCATGAACCCACTTTCGTAGCCTTCGAAGCACTCACACTCAAAGCTGCCTGGCGTGTTGACACAGATGCCACTTCCACAGAGGTCAGGAGAAATCCTGCACTCATCAATGTCTAATTCGTAAGGTTGAAAAGAAATAAAAAAATAGCATGAGCAGAGCAGGTACTGAAGAGCAGTGAGGCAGGTGTGGCCTCTCCAGAAAAGGTGCAGCCCGCGAAAGGTGCCAGAGAGGTCAGTGGCCAGCAGCAGGAAGCTTTACGTGCCAGAGATCAGCTCCAGGCGGATGAGGCCTTGGGCACATTCCTTTCCCCAACTGCCAAAACTGTCGTGGCCAACGGGCAGGCTGTGCGTTTGCCTTTAAGAATTCTGGAATTGTGGATATCTCTTTGTGGCTTAGAAGTGGTAACAGAGGGATGAACAGAGCAACTGCAGCATGAGCCGGACAGGGCAGGTGGCACAGGAAGCAGCAGGCACATGGAATGAAGTCCTGTCACCAAGTGAGAGCGCGGTGATTGTCTCCAGCAGCCCGCCCAACATGGGGGAGTCTTCTGGGACTGCTGTCCCCTTGAGCAGGGGAGGTTGCTGACCAGCACAGCCAGCCAACCTCAGGGGCAGACACAGCCACCCAGCTTCAGGCTAGACAGCGTACATATATAACTGGGACAAGCGACATGCTCCGGGGGATGCTCTTCTGTCATGTTCAGATGTGGAAACAATACTCACTTATTTCTCAAAATAAAAATAAAGAAAAATGATGTGTTTGTCACTTTTTACATACTATGGAAAATAAGAATCTTCGTCGGTAGCCTTTACATTATCAAAAACAAAATTTTCTGAGAAACATCCCATGCTTGTAAATGAGGGTTTTTTTAATGGAGAAGTCATGTCTATAAAATATAATTAAGAAAACATGGGGCACCTGAGTGGCTCAGTGGGTTAAGCCTCTGCCTTTGGCTCAGGTCATGATCTCAGGGTCCTGAGATCGGGCCCCACATCGGGCTCTCTGCTCAGTGGGGAGCCTGCTTCCCTTCCTCTCTCTCTCTCTCTGCCTGCCTCTCTGCCTACCTGTGATCTCTCTCTGTCAAATAAATAAAGTCTTAAAAAAAATGACATTATTTTGGTCACAGGAGGAAGAAATGCCTTTGCTACATCTCTTTATTTTAATTCCAAAGTTCTTCTATCACAGAGTTTATCAGTGGGTAACTTGTAAATGCTCTCCTGGGCATCTCAGTCTCTGAACGTCCAACGCTTTCTCCTCGCATCTGGTCTTTATTTATTTCCCTAATTACAGGCAATACTGAAGATAGGCTTTTAAACAAAATTCTTAACACCATTCACTGATTCAGTTAGGCAGCTAACAATATGCATATTGATTCTCTTACTTATTGTCTATCAGTATCTAGAAACTGATAGTTAGAGCCATTTGAAGAACAAAGAATAAACTCGCCGGTAGAGCACTGACACACTCTAGTAGATGTGATGTGCTGGGAGATGCACAGTGTGGAGTGTGGACTCTGGAAGCAGACCCCTAGGTAGCAGTCCTAGATCTATCACCTACTGGGTGAAGGGGCTTAGGAAAATAATTTCATTTCTGTGTGCCTCAATTTCCACATCAATAAAATGGGGGAGTATAGTAAAACCCACCTGCTAGGATTAAGCAAGTCAGTATTCATCAAGCGCTGAGAAGAGTGCCTGTCTCATACAGACTGCTGTGTCCATAGAAATGGTTTTCTGCTAAAAACTGGTATTTGGGGAGGAGGTAGCTTTGAACTGGTCCTTGAAGCATGTATAGAAACTCTAACTTTAGGGGCCACTGGGTTACAATGCTGGTTGAGTGACCAATTCTTGGTTTCAGCTCCGGTCATGATCTCAGGGATTTGAGATCAAGCCCCACACTGAGCCCCAAGCTCAGTGAGGAGTCTGATGAAGTTTCTCTCTCCCTCTCCCCCTTCCTGGGCTCACACTCTCTCTCCCTCTAAAATACATAAATAAATTTTTAAAAAAATTCTAACTTTAAAGAAGCAGAATGAATAGAAGGACAAGAGATAGAATGCACAGGGGAAGACAAATAATAATTTCGGAGAACAGTACATTGCAGATTGGCCAGACTGCAGAGATTGATAGTGCAAGGACAGGGAGGATGGGTGTGATCAGTGAGGATGCCAAAAGAAGATGGGCTTTAAATGTGGTGAAGAAAGGCAGCCAACGGTATCCAACTGTGCTTTCACATTATACATAGCAACATTGCAGTGTGACCAACAAATGTCTCTCTTACACAATTAAAGAAGGAGGGTTTTAAAAAAATAAAAAAGTAAAAAAAATAAAGAAGGTGGATTTCAGAGTCATTAAGTAACATGGCTAATTTCCCATCAAAAACAGGAAGTGGAGTCAGAACTGAAAGAATCCTGTCTTCACCCAGGTTTCAAACTGTGAGTCACTGAGAGTTGCTTTGTGGGAAGTAACACGTGGTGGTTGGTGAACATGAAGGATCAGAATAGATGATCAGTGGGATGGAAGACACTGGAAAAGTCTGCTATGCAGTGAATACTGCCATGGGTTGTCCAGTTCCCCCTTCAGGAAGGAAGGACTTACTACCCTTTCCCCCACTGCTGTTGGGGAGTTTGGGGGCACAAAGATCTGTGGTGTAAACTATCTTGAAGAAATGCCTCAGTGAAGAGGACCCTTCCTCACACTCACACCCCCTCTCTGGGCAGATGTATCCAAAGACTGACCATGCAGGTCCATAAACGCCTAGTCTTATTGCCCTAAGACAGTTCTGCTGGGCCATCCTAGATCCAGAGCTCCCAGTGGAGTGGGCTGAGAACCACGATGGGACTGACGGCTGACTAGATGCCCCCTTGGCCCCCTTCTGCTAGTAAACTTTCTGCAGGCTCATCTCTGCTGGGAGTCTATTTCCTGAGGAGCAAAGCCTGTACCTGAGATAGCCTTGAAGAAAGAGTCTAGTACTTCAAACAGCCACTGTGATGAAGACTACACATAACTTCTTGTGCAGGAGAGATCAAAATGGTCTGAGGCATCGATCCTGAGTGAAATGATGCTACTGCTACAGACAAGGAAGTTGCTAGGCAGAGGAAGGGTGGATATGGGACAAAGTGGGGTTAAAGTGAAGAGCTGCAAGTGTGGCACTCGGGCAGAGGCTGGGACAGAGCTCTCACTGAGGAGTCTGCTCAGCAGAGCCCACTTGTGAAGGCACAGGGGCATGGGCAGCTATGAGAGGCAGAGGACTCTGGAAATGCCAAGAGCAAGAAGAATCTGTGGAGATGAGAGAAAAAACATTGTTGGCACAGAAGGATGAAAGAGACAGGGAAGTCCCATGGAGGCCAAGAGAGAAGAAAATTAAGGAGGGGATGTAGCCAGCACAGAGGTCTTGGAGGTTAAGCACCAAGAGAAAGGTCTTTTTACAAATTGACAAAGGTGTTCTGTGAGAGGACATTTATGTGCCTGAACGAGGGAGGGCAAAAGTCAAAATTACATGGGAGTACAAAGCAAATGGCTCTTCAGGAGAGCAAGGTGTAGAGATAAAAGCAGGGAAACAGGGTGGCAGCATGAGGGAGTAGATGGCAGAGTAAATAGTGTGAACTTGTTTTCAGGTCCAGGGAAAGCAACAGGAAAGGGAGGAAGTACTGCAGAGAGAGCAGGGAGCCTACTGACAAGGGCTGGAGAGGAGCAGCAAGGAAGAGGGTACGCAGAGTGGAAAACCTTGGAAGATGACATCCCATTGCCAGAGGGATGGGCGTGTGGGAAGAGATCTGGCCCTGAGAGTGGATGTCAAGAAAGAAAAGCAGCAGGGAGGAGAGGGGTCTGAGAGAGGGTGCTGCTCAGAGGAGGTCTAGAGGTGGAGCAGAGAGCCAGGAAGGTAAGGGGCGAGTAGTATTGCTGAGTAGCCTCGAGTCTGGCTGAAGGCGAAGATGTGAGATGCAGATAGAGTCAAGCAGGAAAGCCACGTGGGGGCTGAGGAGCTGGGGCAGCAGGGGAGGTAGACAGTCTGGAAATGCTCTGGTGATGGTCTAGGCGGATGGCAACGTGGGGACTCCAGTGCCTTCCGCAGTAGGAAGCGAGGAAGGAGTCAGAAGCACATGAGTGGAGATCAGCACGGGTGAGGGCAAGAGGGAAGGAAAATGTTCAAGGAGGAGATGAATGGAGTTGTGAAAATAAAATCTTGGAGATATATTTCAAGTGTCTGGAATAATTTATTTCATGTCATAGAAAAATGTGGACTTCCTATCTTTCCAAACTAAAGGGAATAGGTATGGACAGGGATATATGGATGGCAACTAGAGCATAATTAAGAAAACTCTTCACAGTTTAGGAAAATAAGTTACAACTGCTCTATTAAAAACTTTATAATTCTTAAGAGATACTATAAAGCATTTATACAATGAATGGTTGCTCTAGTGTATTCATCATTTTGGAAATCCTAATTTTTCTGTGGTTCCTTTGGTAGAACAGACAGCACTTCATGCTGTTGATGCAGCTCTTCACAAGAGCTGGTTTGAAGAAGTGATTTAAGAGCAGGGGGAAATAAACCTAAAAAGTCAAACCTGGGCTTTTTCAAAGGCAGTACTTTCCAACAGAGCAAAGGAAGGGAGCCACGGTTGGCCAAATCCAGCCAGAGAGCAGTCTCACCTGTGCAGTTTCTTTCCTCTGTGTCCAGAGCAAAGCCACTGTTGCAACGGCACTTGAAGCTGCCAATTGTATTTCTGCACTTGCCGTAAGTACACATCCCAGGAAAAGCTTTGCATTCATTGATATCTGAAAGCAGAACAAAGAAGGAACAGAGAGCCAGTTGATCTAAACATGTGGGTTCCTCAGTGAAAGCTGCAAATCTATCATGATGGCAAATAATGTTCCCAAGTCCAAACAGGGCCCTCAACACTGCCAGTGATCACATGGATGTCCCAGAGAAAGTTCCACATGTGAAAAAGATTCTACATTTTTTAGCGAAGGGTTCTGATATCTTTCCTTCTGACCATTCGTTTGGTAAGGGTTGGGGGGATAGGGAGCTTTTTGCTATATCAGGGCTCCATCTGGTCAGGCTGCACTAAGGGAAGCAGAGGTACAGTGTGGGAGGATGTAGGGAAAGTGAGATCAGTGGTGGTTTTACATCTTTACTTCATTCCAGAAACGCCTATGTAGGTGATTTATATTCCTGGGCCCTAAGGCTGGCCATAAACCATGTTTAACAAAAACAAAAAAAAAAAAAAAAAAGAAGTGGCAAATTATATGCGTAAAGCAAAACCAAATCTGAGAGAAAGTGGCAGGTAGGCTTTGGGGCAGAGAGGTCGATGTGACCTTGAGAGTTACCTTTGTAAAATGGCCGCCCAGTAAGAACGTCCCCTCTGTTAGCAAAGCCCGGCCCCCGGGGGCACAGGGTCTCGTACTCCTTGGTGCCAGGTTTGGGGCATTCCTCACACTCTGTGCCCCAAGCTGCCCCCACTGCACAGCAGCAGGCATCCATGCGAAACTTTCCAGGAACAGGATGGACACATTCATCTTCATCCCACTTCAAGTAACACTGCTCCATGCGGATGTCTACATGGCAAGTGAAAGCACAGTTTGAGAGGAAGGTGTCACACTCACTGACCAATCATATACTGAGTTTCTGCTTGGCACCAGGGAAGATGCCGAGCTCTGGAGATACGATAATGGGTAAGAGGCAGAGTCCCTGACCTCCTGGAATGGACTCCATAATGACACTCTCTTAAAGCGAGCAAAGGTGGGTTCCTCGGTATTGCTTTATTCTCACAAGATGCCTTCAGGAAGGAAAGGTTCATTTATGACCAGACTCCTTCTTGTCATCATCCATCATCCCTTTTTGCTCACTTCAGAAAGAATAAGATTATTTTAGTGACAGATTCTTCTTGATCACTGAACTACTTATGCTTGCGACTAGTTCTGTCCTGTCCCAGTCAGAAGCACTAAATAATCAACTGTAATCTATCTGCCAACTTGGGACAACTATTAAAACAGGTTTACAAATGAAAAAAAAAAAAAAAGTTTTTGCATTTAAAGTTATTTAGGGGGACCTGGATGGCTCAGTTGATTGAATGACTGCCTTCAGCTCAGGTCATGATCCCGAAGTTCTGGGATCGAGTCCCACATAGGGCTCCCAGGTCCACGGGGAGTCTGCTTCTCCCTTTGACCTTCTCCCCTCTCATGCTTTCTCTCACTCACTCTCTCTCTCCAATGGATAAATTAAAAAAAAAAATCTTACAAAGTTATTTTTTTTCCTGTCAAATTTACCTTTGGCATCATGGTTTTTGTCCTGCATTATGTAAATTTTCCCTAGTCAGGTGCCAAATTATTTGCTTAAATGTCACATTTTCCCCTTCAATCTTGAAACATACCAGGATCTTAGAAGACCGACAAGACTCACAAGATAGGATAAATTAGCATGATCTGTAAATAACACATTTATCTGTTAGTCAGCAGAGCTGTTGGTCCAACTACAGTCAAAAGCTTTGCTATATGGATAATGAGATAAAAAAGGTTTTCTTTAATCAAATGTTTTATTTGATGAAAGCCTTTCAAGACATTACATCTTTTCTTAAACCTGACAGTTATTTAACAGTTATTTATTTATTTGTTTATATTTCCTTTATGGAAATATAATGTATTTACTATTTTAGTTTCTGTCAATTATGATTCTTTCAAGTGCTCAAGCTAAGGAAGCACCAACCTGAGCAACCTCCTTTAGCTTACAGTCATGTCCACTTCCAAGGATGGTAATTAAAAAGTCCTATTTTTAAAATAATTTTTTTATAAACATATAATGTATTATTAGTCCCAGGGTTACAGTCTGTGAATTGCCACGTTTACACACTTCACAGCACTCAGAATAGCACATACCCTCCCCAATGTCCATAACTCCACCACCCTCTCCCTACCCGCCTCCCCCAGCAACCCTAAGTTTGTTTCGTGAGATTAAGAGTCTCTTATGGTTTGTCTCCCTCCTGATCCCATCTTGTTTCATTTAACCTTTTCCTACCCCCCAAACCCCCCACATTGCATCTCCACTTCCTCATATCAGGAAGATCATATGATAGTTGTCTTTCTCTGATTGACTTATTTCGCTAAGCATAATACCCTCTAGTTCCATCCAAGTCGCAAATGGCAAGATTTCATTTCTTTTGATGGCTGCATAGTATTCCATTGTATATATATACACCTCATCTTCTTTATCCATTCATCTGTTGATGGACATCTAGGTTCTTTCCAGAGCTTGGCTATTGTGGATATTGCTGCTATAAACATTTGGGTGCATGTGCCCCTTTGGATCACCACATTTGTATCTTTAGGGTAAATACCCAGTAGTGTAATTGCTGGGTCATAGGGTAGCTCTATTTTCAACTAAAAAGTCCTATTTTTTTTTTTAAGATTTTATTTATTTATTTGACAGACGGAGATCACAAGTAGGCAGAGAGGCAGGCAGAGAGAGAGAGAGGAGGAAGCAGGTTCCCCGCTGAGCAGAGAGCCTGATGTGGAGCTCGATCCCAGGACCCTGGGACCATGACCTGAGCCGAAGGCAGAGGCATTAACCCACTGAGCCACCCAGGCACCCCAAAAGTCCTATTTTTAAAGAAAGAAATCACTATGGTAAATCTTCATTCTGGTTTGGTAGACTGAACAAAGGTATCCACAGTAGGTGATTCTGCCTATGTATCTGCACCAACACCAGCCCCAAAGTCATGCTCCCTACCAGCATGATGTATGGCAGTAATCCTGGGAGCCTCATGACCTTAAGACACCCTTCTCAGTCACAACCCTTCTCAGTCACAACCAACTCCATCCAACACCATCAGGAAGTAAGGATCTTAATAAGATATACAAGTTTCATTTAGGTATCCTGAGAACTATAGACTAACTCAAACTATTTCTGAGGTCACTGATGTAATTTGTCCAAGAAGTGAGATTAGCTAAAAACAAAACAAAACAAAACACCCTCTAAATCACTTGAACTTAATGTGTAAAGAGTCAGGAGAACCTGACAGAGTAATCTTGTGTCTTTGCTACACAGATCCAAGTCCATATTTGCCTCAGGAATTAAAACCCTGCACACTGGCTACATATGGCCTGGGAATATTTTTACTGACTTGGGCAGAAATTAAAGTATGTGTTTGGAAACCTTGGATAGTTCATGTGCTATACTGTTTGCTGTGGTCCGCACTACGCCTTACTACCACGGCCCTCATTTATGTTACCTGCCTGGCCTCTGAAAGTATTTGAATTTGGACCCCTGATCTAGATCAGTTTCTATCAGAGCAGTATGTCTCTACTCTCTTCTCAGGATATTTTACATATTCAAATGTCAGTCTCTTCTTGTAACTTCCTCACATCCCAGCCACAATTCTTTTTTGTACCATAATTCAAGTAGTGACAAAAACATTTAACCAAAGTACCTGCATGAAGACTCTAATACATCCTTTTAGAACATTATAAAAGATGTGATTTTGAGTGGTATTTTTTGGAATTTATTTTGTTGAGTAATAATTTACAATCACTGTTATATCTTCACATATAATATCCTTTTCCTACAGAAGGCAATTTGATATTTTTAGTCATTGGACCATACTGAAGATATTATTTGACATCTTCAAAAGATACTTTACTTTTTTCTAACCTTTCTGGATAATTTAATAATAAAAATCTGAAAAGAATTTTATTTTTAGACTTTGGATTTTATCATTTCTTTCTTTTTTTAAAATTAAATTCAATTAGCCAACATACAGTACATCATTAGTTTTTGATGTAGCATTCAATGATTCATTAGTTGGGTATAACACCCAGTGCTCATCACATCACATGCCCTCCTTAATGCCCATGTCCCAGATATTATATAATTCCTAACCAATTCTACATGACTTTATAGCCATACTTTGTATCCTAATTTAAATACACTATTTAAAATTAGCTTAAAATAAAATTCATGTTATTATAATGACTCTGGACAGTGCTGCAAATATTTTGTACTATTAATTTTAAAGATCACCGATACATGTGGGGCATCTGAGTGGCTCAGTCAGTTAAGCGTTTGCCTTCTGCTCAGATTGTGATCAAAGAGTCCTGGGATGGAGCTCCACGTAGGGCTCCCTGCTCACCTGAAAGCCTGTTTCTCCCTGTCTCTCTGCCCCTCCCCACTGCTCATGCTCGCTCTAATAAAGAAGTAAAAGATTTTTTAAAAAATAAAATCACCAACACATTTAAATACCTTAAAGATCTTTGAATATAACACTGTCATTACTCACGTTTTGTCTACAAGCTTAAATTTCAAATACAAACCTATATAAAAAGTTATTTCACAAACTAAAATTTACTGTTCCAGAGCATATTGGAAAAAAATCCCTTAAATAAATAAAACATTACTCAGATACAATAAGGAAAAGTTTATTTTTCAATCATGAAACTCATATTCAGTTAAGCATGAGTCTGAAAATGATGAAGTCAAAAATAAAAGTCTTTTATTTTTATGTATTTATTTGAAGTAATCTCTACACCCAACAACGGGGCTCCAACTCATGACCTTGAGATCAAGTCACATGCTCCAAGAGCTGAGAAAGCCAGGTACCACCCAAGTATGCATCTGCATACTAATGATGTTGAAAGAAAGCTTCTACATTTTAGATCTTTACAAAATAAAGCATTAAGAAAACTTAATTAAAACTCTAAGGTGGTAAAGGAATGACTAGAATGAAGCAATGTTTTCAAAGAGAAACAACAAAAACCTTGCCTATGACCTTCCCCACTGTCTTATCTAAGAGTGCAGCTGTAATGAACTGATAAATGTTGACTCCTAACACTAGTCTTCAATTCTTCTTTTATGTTCAAAATATACATAGTTCTCTTATTCCATTGACCAGTGTGAATGACTGAAACTGCTTAAAATATCTGATTAAAGAAACTAAATTTTGAGATAGTTTTTGAGCAGTACCAACTTTCTATATTTATAAGAATCCATGTCATTTAAAGACATTCACTTTAAAAAATATCCTCTAGTGATGCCCCCCACCAAATATCTAATTTAAAGCCAGTTTTCCAGCTATAGACCCAATGATTTTGAAGTTTGAGGTGAATGCCCAAGAAATAAGAAAAATCCATCCCTGGTTTCAGGCATAAAATACATAAAGACATGAATCTTACCCAAACACACACGGCCAGTTCCATCCAATGTGAGGCCTTCGGGACACTCACAATGAAAAGATCCTTTGCTATTGACACAGCGTCCATTTGGACAAACTCCAGGAAATACCTCACACTCATTAACGTCTGCAGGGAAATCAAGCAAGCAGAGGGATAAAGATTTAGAAATAGAAAAAGCAGGTGGAGTCTTCCCATATAGCATACTCAATCTGTAATACAATGTGGACTTTTACTTGAGTTGAACAGAAATATTCCACAACACAACCACCGGGTTTCCTAGGTACCAGCTGTGAAAATTACCACAGCTTTGCCTGTCCATAAAACTGCCCAGACACGCTCCTTTGCCAGCTGTTTTGTGCCGTTATGCCTAATGATGTCCCTGTAAAAAATTATCCAACAGCATAAAAAAAGGAGAAAGGGGGAACTCTAAGCTGTTTTCTGAAAGTATTATTCTAAAGCATTTGTTGATTCCTTTCAGTATTTTTACTGCAATTTAAGGCTTTTAAAAACGATAAATATCTCTGAAGTGAATGTTCATTTTCTTACTGCTTTAAATACTTAAAGTATTATCCAAGTATACACTCACCTTCACAAGAAACACCTTTAATCCTGGCAAACCCTCTTGGGCAAGTTGTATCTGTGAGAACAACAGATGCGTTTTTTACTTCATTGTAAGAGAAAATACAATGGTTTTAAGTTCAAGGAACAGTATAATGGAATCTAAGTTGAACTGAATAGAAACCACGAGCTGGGATCTTATAGGCCAAGGACTTCAGGTGCCCTCCATTCAATTCAGGGTGGCATATGACACACTGTGCTAATTCCGGGCAGGGTTGACCTACATGGAGATCCTCATAGTTTTTCTTACAATTCATTTTTGCTTTCACAATGTCAGCTGAATTACAAGAAAGCAAGTAAAAAAGGCTTAAAGGAAAGAGACATCACATTCTGTTTGGACATTTGCAAACAAAATCGCTGGAGGGTATTGACAATCACCTAGCAGCTAAATACCAGAAATTCCCTTTCTTGTTGAAAATGCTCAAAAGGTCTGCTTACAGAAAAAGGATAAACCAGATACATATTTCATCAAGTGAATAGAGTTCACCAGAGAAGATATTCTAGGGAGGGTAATGATCTTATGGTCTTCCTCTCTATGGAAATACATAGGGAAACAGGTGCCTGCCTAGCTAAAGGATCAGCTTTCCAATGAGAAGCCCAACAGGAGTTCTGGGGCAGGCCCATACCTAGTTCACACCGTTCGCAGGGGCTTCCCCAGGCAGCTCCAAGTGTGGCACAGCATTCCGACTTCAGAGTGGCTCCATTAATGTTCACCTCACAGCGGTTGTCCTGGATGTTGAGCCAACATGTTCCTTTCAGGCTGTCTGAAAAGGAGCAGGAAGGGATGGGAAGCTCTCTTCTCTGAAGATAATATAATTCACTCATATACAACAAAGGCAATTCTTACAGTGCTTAACAAAAGCATGACTTTTAAAATGTTTTAATGTATATTTTTTGAGCAAATTTATGTGTACATGTATTTAAAAAATAGTATATTACATACACATAAATCAAATAATTATACCATGTACATCTCACAGGATATGACAACTAATACAGCTACATCTACAGATACTCTGTGAGTGGAGCTGTTGTCCAAGATTTTACGCTGGTATTCACAACCTCAGTGAATTACCACAAGATGATTACTTGTAGTAAAAATGCATAAAAAAGGAGAAAGGTTGATCTTTTATGATAAGATTGATCTTTTATGATAAATGCTTTGATACGTAAGATTTTACCCCAAAAGATTCCTTAAATCATTCCCTTTTCTTGTAGTCCCCCACCAAACATATCACACACAATTTATGTCCTATTACAGAGAAACTGTTATTTCTCTAACTGAAGATAATTGTTTGATGAATAATTTACCAAAAAATCAACAAGATGAAGAAAAGAAACATCGCCTATAAAACCACCACTAAGACACACCAGGGCTAGTGAGTGACAGATTTTCTTTCAGGTGTTTGCCTTTACATAGTATATGTGTAACATTGTCTCTAGTTCAAAACGGAATACATGCTTATGGTGAACTACATTAAAAAAATAGGAGATTTAATATAAAAAGGATATACATCCAACCACCTCATGCTCAGTGCTCTTACATTTTAGCTGTGTGTACATTTTAGCTGTGTGTACAGCACACATAAGTGAGGCCATCCCTTCTGTGACTGCTGCGCGGCAGCCTTCAGAATGGTCATGAGGGATGCAGTCCCAGTGGGCAGGGCCAGGACAATTCAGGTAAAAGAAATCATACCTGAAGTTCTCCTTGCAGTACTGCAGCTCCCAGTTTGGGGCGCACAACATTACCAAAGTTCTAATTAAAATGGCGGGTTCCCAAGTGCCCAGGTGTGTGGCCCAGGAGCTTGCATTTGACAAACTCCTCGGGTGACTGCTAGGCAGCCTGTCTGTGTAAGAGTTTGACAACAATTTAGCAACATATTGTGGCTCACAGCCTTGGAGAACAATAAAGAAAAAGTATGTTCCTATAATATTTACCTTAAAATTCCTTTAATAATATGGTAAAGTTTCACTGTCAAATTCAACAGTAAAAACAAAGCATGGTGGGAAACAGAGAAAGAAAATTACAGTGAAATTGGCAGTGCCGGGAAGGAAGAAACTGTGGCTTCTGATTCCTTACCAGACACAAGCAGGTAGGAGGAAGTCCCCTGTAGCCTGAGGCCTTGGGGACAGAGGTCAGAATAAAATAACTGCATCCTTGACTAGATACAAAAAGGGACAGGGCAAAGTTGTGGAGAAGAGCTGGATGTCCACTTTGCTTTCTTCTGCTTTGAGATTCAGTTTGGGTGAAAACGGGGTGCATGTGAAAAAAATTTTCTCATCAGACCAAAATTACAGGCTTTTTATTGGCTTTTCACATGTTTGTTTACTTACTTGTTAAAACAGCCTCTAAGGTACAGGTAACTTGCAGATGAGAAAAAGGAGGCCCGCAGAGGTCAACTAGTTTACCCAAGGTCACCCACCTAGTTTAGTGTCCCCATCACAAGTCAAGGCTACACAGTCTGATTTCAGAGCCTCCATTTTGCAACATCATGCTTCTGGCTGGTGTGGTATGAGGCTTAAAAGTTACAAAATGCAATGATACATAGGTACATATATACATATTCATCTCTCTCACTCAGATTGATTTTCTGTGTGTATATAGACACACACACATCAGATGTAATTACACAGCTATGTGGTCAGGGGCTGCTTAAGAATGCTGAAAAAAATAAAGCAGGATAAGCAGTCTTGACAGTATACTTTGGAGAAAGACTGTTCTATTATCTAGGGCAGTTGGAGAAGTCCTTGCTTAAAAAATGATCTCTGAGTGAAGACTGTAGGGTGGTAAATATCGAGAAAACAAAAATGAGACAGATGCTACAGTAAAAATCAAGAAGAGAAATATTGGGGGCTTGGACTGGGGGGGGCAGTGGTGGTGAGAAGAGATTAGAATATGCATAAATGTCAAATACAATCAACAGGAATTGCTGACGGATTCAATGTGGTGTTTGAAAGAAAGGCATCAAAGATGGCTCCAAAGATTTTGAGGCTGCTGATTGTAAAAATGGAATTTCCATTTCCCAAGACAGAAATGATTCTGGGAGACACAGGTTCAAGCCAAAAGACAGCAATTGTATTTTGGCCATGCTACATTTGAAATATCCATTGGACATCCAAATGAAGACAATGTGTAGAGAGTTGGAAATCCAAGTCTGGAATCAGTGGGGAGGTTGAGGAATGACAGATACATTTGAAGGTCAATGTAGAGGCCATTTAAGCATGACTGTAGATAGAGAAGGCAAGAGGTTCAAGGAGCTGACCAGGGAGATACTTCAAGCTTGAGGGCAGGATGATACGGAAAATGTAACAAAGGAAATGGAGAAAAAGGGGCCAGAAAAGTAAAGAAGAAGAGAAGACTAAAAAAATGGAAAACTTGAGAAGGTATGAGCGAAGAGCACTGCTAACACTGAAGATAAGAAAAAAGGAAGGACCACTGTATTGATATCATGGAGACTACTGTCCTTGCCACATCCATGGAATCTGAGGATAGCACGCAGACCGAAGCCAAAGATGAAGGAAATTGGTCTGGATCATAGGGAGCCATTGGATGTCAAGCCATGTCATGTAGAAAAAGCTAATCAAATGTACTGTTCTATGGTATTTAATAATTTTCAACCAGAATACAAGAGTCTCTTCAAGCAATTTACAGAACAGTTTAAGATTAATTTATATTTAAGGAGTTTGCACAATATATTCTACATCTCTAAACATTCTAAGTGTCTATCTAGTTCCTATACACTCTAACTTAATTTTACATTAGTAAGCACATTGGGGAATCTTTTTCAGTTCTTAATATAGACACATGCTTCCTAGGAAAGAGCAGTTTGGAGGCTGATCACTGATTAGAGCCACTGTCAGTCCTATTAAACAATTTTGTAGTTTTCCCTGTGTATGTTTTATGATCTATTTCCTTGTTAAAAGCTAGAATTTTGTTTTCAATGGAAAAAACATAAAATGATGTCTAAAATTTAAAATGTTAAGTAAATTTCTTTCTGAGCAGCTCTAGGCTGGGATATTCAAATTTGATCACAACCAACAAAAACTCCTAACACACTACTGAGAAAAATACAGTGGTGTTTAGTTGCCCAACATAATGACTCGGGAGTAAAAAGTGTTTGCTCTTTTTTCACTAATAAATACACAGTAAAAGGCCAAAATGATACAAGCTTTTAGGATAAGGCAAAAAACTAAGATACCTTTGATACCTAAGTGGCACAGAGGTTTAATTTTTTGAGACATTAATTTATTGATTTTAATTGACAATTAACTGACATTAGTTAATGCTGAGTTCATTTCCTTTGAACAATAAAATGACTCTATCTCAGTTGTTAATTGTGGCCTAGCAAAAATATTTCTGCCTCACCTGATCCAACCTCTGTCCCTCCCCCAGTGGAATTCTGTAAGAAAAGATGTAATGTGCTAGGCAGATGGCAGTCTATTTCCTAATATGGAGAGCTGAGCAAGGCTCAAATTTCATCAGCTCCCCCTCACTGAGAGATGAGGAGCTGGCATTTTCCCAAAGGACAGGTTTTTGTTGATAAGTTTGTCCCTGGTCATTTCCCTTTGTGTAACAAACAGGTCCTCTACCGTCCAGATAAACAGTGTTAGCATCAGACATTATACCGAAAACACGATTGTCTTTGGCAAACATGAAGTGGAAATTCATATTGACTGGAAAACAAACAAAAACTGGCAATTTATCTGATACTGTGTAGAACTAAAATACCTTTCTATCTGAAAATACAGATTGAGTTTACATTAAAAGTGGATACCAGCTAATCGTATGAATTGTCCTGTGCCTGGCCAATGGAGTCACAGTCACTGGTCCAGTTCTTCCCTTTGCATGTGCTGGACTGCTTTTTACAGTAATAGATCAGACCATTTTATACATGTCCTACCATCATTATCACAACCTGACCTGACATGTTTTCAAACATACAAAAAGATGCCAGGTTGGAAGTTTCGGAATCTTTCTCCTGAGAGATTTCTGAAATTAAGAAAACAGTTCTCTTTTTTTCCTTCTTTCCTCTGGTCCCTATACATTATGATTGATGGGTGAAATAAAACAAATAATAAATTCCTTCTATATGTTTAAAGTTTACAGTCTTCAAATTCTTGTCCTGCTAATGGTCCCAACTCTCATATTTTTTGTTTTGAAGCTTGTTATAAAAAGGATGCAGCCGGGATTTGAATGTACGGTACCTGGGGCATTCTCAGGGTAGCGAATGTAAGTATGTGTGTGGTATGCAAATGCTCATAACTTACAGCAAAACAGATCTACTCACATGAAAGGAATGCTTCTTAGAAGCTAACAGCATTCAAGAGTCTGCCCTTTTACACCATCATGTTTTACTCCCATCTCAATAATGAGAGCAAACAACTAATGCAACTCCTAATTACTAGCTTCCTGTGATCATGTTCAGTTTGCATCCATGGTTAAGGTCTGCAGTCCCCACTCAGGTTGGCAGTGAAACCAAAACCCCAGCACTGTGCATAAGTCTTACCAATACAGATCAATCCTGTTGAGCTGAGTTTGCTGCCAGGAGAACATTCACAATTGAAAGATCCAAGGTTGTTCCTGCAGGCCCCATTGACACATGGGTTGCTCTCACATTCATTTATATCTACAATCCAGAAGGAAAACATTCTGTTAGAACTGCCATGTGTTTCTGGAAAATATTATTCCAACAAGCCATGCTATGCCAGAATGTCTGGTAAACTTGGCTCTTGCAATTTTAATATGGATCTATGAGGCATAAAGTGAATGGGGAATGGAGACATGAATTTCACAGTGTGGATACACACAGACATGGCTAGGGGCTCAGGAGGACTATAGGAATCAGCCAATATTGCAAAGGGGTTAGTGTGTTACTCGTCACTATTTCAGTGCAACTTTATGTAAATTGAATTGATTTCCCCCTCAATAAGATATAATTGCCCTGTGGGAAACCTGAAATCTGAATACATGGAAAGCAACATATATATTCCTGGGTACAATATGTTGTGCACAAACAAAGGTTGACTGCTTCTGTCATCTGTGGCTCTGGGAGCTTTCACAAGAAGTAAAAAGCCTGTATTAGAGACAATGTATCACAATGTTGGCTTTCACTCCAAATTCCTGGGTACAAGTCAGGAGACTAAGTCAGGAGACTAAGATGAAGCTTTAAATACTGAGGAGAGCATTCTCTTCCATGCCCCTCTACCTGCTTCTCTCTTCAGCCTGTTCACATTTAGATGTATGGTGTGGGAAGTCTGTTAAAGCACAATTGATTTTGGTAAAATAAAAAAAAATCACTTTCAATTGCTTAAAACAGACCTTTCCTATCATTAATCTGAGTTGAGTCCTTAATCAAATTAGACCATGTAATATAAACAATTGCTATTGAGGGTCAGAAGTAAAGAGAGCATGCCCATGTTCTCAAGTGGTAACTAAAGCAAATCTGAAGCCAACAGAATTAGTTTAACAGGAGTTAATTAAAAATAAATACAGGCTTCGATCCAAGTAATAGAAACAATATCCAAAACTAACTGTATAAATTCAACTGCTCAACTTAAAGAAGAGATGCAAAGATTTCTTTTTGTTAACTATGTGAAATAGGTCAGCATATCTCAAGACATTTTTCTGTTGCTGTTGAACACAGGTTTCTGAGTTCACCACAGCACTTTTTTCTAAACACCTCTTTGAATTGAATATCAAATACTATATTGAGGAAAACATGAAAATAATTAAAATGCTACGATGCTTTCGCCTGAACGTCTCAAGTCAATATAAACCAAACTGGTCTTGAAAAGGCAGGGCTCACTACTCATCTGCAAGTCTGTGGACTTGAAATGCAAATTTAAAAATCAATGTGGAAAATGGCTATGGACTTTGTTACTTCAAGAAGTACACAGGTACTAATTTAATTCATGAAGTAGAAACTGAAGAAATATGAATTCATCTTTTTTTCTTCAGGTTGTTTGTGCCAAGAAATCCTCTTAAAGGAAAAATATAAGAGCAGATTTTATAAATACAGCACAGATTTGGAAAGAAAACATCTATTCCAGAGTACTGAAATTCTTTTAGTAAAAACACAATGTAAAAAAGGAATCAGAGAGCAAAAAAAACCCCAAAAACCAAACCAAAACAAAACAAAACAAAACAAAACAAAAACGAAACAAAAAACCAACCCCCCAAACAAAGAAAACAAGGAGGAGATAAGTAATCTAAGGACAAACTATATATAATTCACCTATTAATTTCATTTGTAAGACACTCCCCAGAAAGCAAAATGTCAGTAACATATATTTCCAAATTCCTATTCTAAATTAAGCAGTTATAAACTCCAAAACTATAAACCCATGCAATGACAGCTACAAATATCAAGTGTTTAATTTTTCTTTAAATACAATGTTTTTATGTTACAAATGTCATGGAATCAGGAATTGAAACAGTTCACTGTACATTCCTGGAAATAAACTTCAAAGCACATCTGGTTTACATTTAACTAGTTATGTCACTGGAAACACAATCTAAACCACAGTGCTTGCTGTAAAAATGTTAACTTTCACGGACTCACAGAGCTCAGAAAAAACGAAAATAAATTTTTTGTAACTTCAGTCTGAAATATCAGAGGATCTTTATTATCATTGCTATTTATTATATATTTAAAACAACCTGTTGAAAACATAAATGACAAGAAAATTAGTGACTACAGTAAATATATACAGAGAAAACACGAATCTCGAGTGAATCTGCTCATACTTCCCTGCCTCGTCTTTGGAAATTAGTTTAGAAAGAACAGAAAAAAAGAGAAGTGCTTTGGGCAGATACACTTACTGTGTGAATGCAATGGCAGAAATAAGAAGGCCTAAGGGAAAAAGAGATTTGTGGCCTTAAAGTTGTTTTTTTATTTCTTTAAGCCACTTAATAAAATGCAAATAACTTAGCAGTGGGAAGAAAGTGAGAACTAAGTTATTTGGTTAGGTTTCTCACAATAAATCATTTTTATTTCCAGCAATGTTGTGAGACTACAGCCAAAATAGTTCTCTATCATTTCTCTTCTCTACATAACATGAACTTCTTTCCTAGGAATGACAGATACATATTTCATGTTAAAGAAAAGGCTTAGATTTATCAGGAACAATTATCCTCTGGACAAAAATAAAGGGCACTCATTCTAACCAGTGCTGTTGCCTGATTTGGTATTAATGTTCCTCATGTGTATGTAATCATCCTGCATTATATTATTAAACATTATTAGCTCCCACTCTTCGAGTGTTCCTACAGGAAGGAGAGTCCCCGACCTTTGATTAATGTTTTGGTATTTGGGCCTTTTGTACCTTTCGACCCCATTTTACCTGTTAAAATGGTGGGAATATGCTATCACTGACAAATTCAGTATACAAATAGAACTTGGACCAAACCGATTCAAGACAGTTCAGTTTTTCCCATCATGTGCTTCTCTCATAATAGCACCAAAGGATATTGTGACTGTGGACAGGGAAACAAGTTCATCAGCTTCCTAGTTAAACCAAGAAGGTGTCCTAAAGTGCTCTTGCTTTCAGTGCTTCTTGACATTTAACAGAAGCTTATCCTCAAAAACAAAATAGGTAAAAACTGATAAAGGGCAGTGGGAAAAAGAGCAGAAAGTCAGGAACAAAGTACGAAGTTTCTCAGAGCAATTCTGAAGGATGACAGGTATCAGAGCGGGGTGGGAATGGGTGCTAGGAAACATTCTAGGTGAGCATACTGGCAAAGCCTCTTTTCTGTCTAACAGAAAGCTCTTCAAAACTCTATGGAGAAGATGAATCCTCAAGTACTTTAACTAGGACTGAAGTTGAGTGCTCTTCTTGGAGGAGCTCCTCCAAAAGGACAGTTAATAGGACTAAGTTTAGAGAAAGTACATTTTATCCAAGGTTCTCTTTTATTTTTTATTTTTCTTCTTTTTTCCAGGCTAATGACTGTTTTTCAATGGCCCCTCCAATTCAATCCAAACTTAGAATCGCACTTTGTAATTGCATTTCATTGATTTTGGCTGAGTCACTCATGTTCTGGCATGTTGTTCAAGTCCTAACTTATTTCTGTTCACAAGAATGCTTTGAAATGAAACAATAAGACAGAGAGAATGTTAACGTCTTTTTGCATCATATTACTATTGCCATTTTCTTGGCTATGGAGTCACTAAGAAATAAATACTTTAACAGATAAGGAAAGGTCTGTTCAAAATAACTAAAGATGAAATCTTTTTTTTTTTTTTTTAAATGACTTTGGCAGCAGTTTCTGGATTCGAGAATGTCATCAAACACTTCTACAGGCCCACACAGCGAGACTTAAAAAGAACAATGACCAGTAGTCATACAACAGATTATTCTGAGAAACACAGCACTTTCACCAAGGAACAAAAACATAACTGATGCATGCTGCCTGCTTAGCTGGTATCTCAGCAGAAATGAGGCTTTTTGTCATGGAAGTCACTCACATAATGTCCCCTGTATAGGAATGTAGTCAGAAGGAAATGAAGACGTTTTTAAAAAGTGATTTATGATCTAGAACCCCAAATAGTAACTTTTGAATCATCAAATAGGAAAACTTTCTTAGACTATAAATTTATATAAGGTGGCCATTTCTACTCAAGCCCCAAATATTTTCTGGGCCAATCTCTGAGGCATATCAATCATGTCAGAAATAAAATGCGTCAGGGCTGACCTTGCCATTACGACTCAGGGTCTCCAAGGCCAGTGTGAATGTGTCACAGTAATTTTTCAAAGGGGAAAAGAAAACAAACAAAAATCTGACATTTAATTTCAGCAAATAAAATACACTGGCTCTTTTCACTTTTCTCCCCACTGCTAACTTCAAAGTGTTTGTTGAGATTTTATCTGAATGGAACAAAAGTGATAGATTTTCTATACTGGGTTAGGTACGTGCTATTTCCTTCCTTCCTTCCTCCGTCCCTCTTTCTTTCCTTTTTTTCTTTCTTTTCTTTCTCTCTCTTTCTTCTTTCTTTCTTTCTTTCTTTCTTTCTTGAAATAATGACTTATTTATTTAAGGAATCTCTACACACAATGTGGGGCTCAAACTCAGGACCCCAAGATCAAGAGTCACACACTCCACCTACCGAGCCAGTCAGGTGCCCCAGTACATGCTATTTCTAAAACTGGCAGATGAGCTGAAAGACATGATTACATTTAAACAATATTCAGACAACACTCTGTTTTCTATCTTATTTCATCCATGTACTTAAGGAACATCTGTGCCTATCTAGGTACTTACGACTCACACGTAAGGCGAAGAAGGTGGCTCTTACCTTCACATGTCTCTGTTTCAGTCCTGAACACGTACCCGGGGGGGCATGTGCAACTGTAACTCCCAGGTGTGTTTCTGCATAGGCCATTGTCACAGAGCAGTCTGTTGACCAAGCACTCATCAATGTCTGAAAGCAACCATTGGAAGATAGGAGATACATATGGGGAAATGGACAGCTCAGTGACCAATGAGGTTTTATTTTTATTTGTTTTTTTCTCTCATCCTTCCTTGATTTCATCTCTCCTTTTAGAAAATTAGTATACTTTTAGTCCAAGTATAGTTGACACACAATATTATATGAGTTTCAGGTCTGTAACACAGTGATTCAATACTTATATACATTATGCAATGCTCACCATGGTAAGTGTAGGAACCATCTGTCCCCAGCCATACAAAGTTCTTACAATATTAAATGTATTCCCTATGCTGTACTTTTCATCCCCACGACTTATTTATTTTATAACTGGAAGCTGGCACTTCTTAATCCACTTTGCCTGTCTCACCCATCTGCCCACCACTCTTAGTCTTTTTATGCCCAAAGCACATTCCTTGATCTTAAGCAAAATATATTTGGTTTTACTCATATGGGACATTCCTATATTGATAGCTACTGTGAAAATGTTTTGAAGTCCCTGGAATGAAAATACACACACACACACACACACACACACTTAATTTGTATTTTAAAGCACCGATGAAATATATAAAAAAATAAACTGACTGCCTATATATTTATTTGTATGTATTAAAAAATAACATGATTTCTAAAAATTTTTTCTGATTAAAATTATAATAAAAATACATTAAATGGCAGCTAAAGAAAGGTGTTTACTACTCTTTATGCACTGTGTTTTTACTTCAGAAAAAAGGTCATTTTTAATGGGAAATTAATGACCTATTTTGTATATTCCTCTAGTGGTCCAGAACAGCCTAGAAAATATCTACAGCTTAGGTTTAAGAAGCTCACACTGAATTTTACCTCTTATCCACATTTATTTTTGCAAGTGTAGTTAATAACAGAAAGAAAAATTACAGTTCAGAGAGAAAAGTTCCTTCAACTTACACTTTTAGACTTGTAAATAATAATTGTTCCTTATACCAAACAAGATATACAATATATGTTGTGAAAATTTGGAAAACAGATTAGAAAAATATTTGCTATGATACCATCAGATCTGATAAACATTATTTTTTTGGTGTTTTATCTGATTTTTTTCCTTTGGATGTTATGTTTTTGCTCTAATTCTGAATCTTGATTTTTTAAAAACCTTATATTTTAAACATTACTGTAAATTTCCCCATGATTGTTGCATTAAGTGTCTCTATCACAAATTATTTACCCACTAGTGAATAACCAACATGCTATGGGTTAAATTGTGTGCCTCAAAAAAAGTTATGCTGAAGTCATAATGTGACCTTATTTGGAAATAGCAATGTTTTAGAAGTAATTAAGTTAAAATGACATAATTAGGGTAAATCGTAATCCCATATGATTGCTGTCCATAAAAAAGGGGAAATGAAATGATGTGAGACAACAGGAAGATGATGTGAAAATACATAGGGAAAAGATGAACATGTGACTGCAGTGATGCATCTACAAGCCAAAGAACATCAGGACTGCAAGCAAACACCAGAGCCTAGATGAGGGAAGGAGGAATCCTCTCCCAGAGCCATAAGAGCACAGCCCTCGGGAAGCCTTGATTTTAGACTTCTGGCTTTACAACTGTGAGACAAGACATTTCTTTTGCTTTAAGCAACTCAAATTTTGGTATCTTGTTAAGGCAACCCTAGCAAACTAAAACTGAAAATTGCCTTCATTTACATTTATAAAATGCAGTTTTAATTCTTATCAAAACTATGCATATACCTACTTTAAAAAGTGAAGGAGCACCGCAAACCGAGTCCAGTCTATAAATGCTCAGAGAATCTCCCTGTTTTCAGTAGGGTGCCTGTGTGCTCAATTGCACTTGGGAATTATGCTTGAAGCAACTTTGCCTCTGGTAAATATAAGCTAGCTGGTTTACATATTTTTATGAATTTCAACACTCTTTCCCTGTGAGTATCAAAATCTATTTTAAGTACATGACATTTAATGCAGCTCTTTCCATCTATCTGTATGTATGTCTTCAACTCAAGATTGCATGAATATACTCAATAAAAGCCAGTACCACAAGTACAGAAAAAATGTATTTCTTTCTAATTATAATCATCAATACTTGGATGTAAGTCACCAATGGTTAGTAACAATTATTACATATGATGGATTAAAAACATTCATTTTTTAAAAGTGGACTCCAGTACTCTATGAGAAAGCCTAAATTCTTCACAAATTCTTGAATATATGAACAATATACTTGAGTTTTTCCAAACATTCTTTTATAAATTACAAAAAGAAAAACCAATCTCAGTGATCATGTTTGGGTAAGTTATAGCAACTAGCTGTTTCCTTTTAAGTCAAACTTTCCTCAACCTGCAACACTTTATTTTCTTAACTTCTTATTACCCACACTGCTCTATTAGCTCTGAAGTCCATTTCTTAGTGAAAAATTACAAGATTAAGATACATGCAGAAATACAACAGGCTAAAAATTGGGTATGCTTCCATTCATTTGATAAGAATGGTTTAAATACTAAGTTATGCCACTAAAAACTTTGTTACTGTGTAACAGAATTGGGTGGATTCCAGTATTTTTATCTCTTGGTACTAAGAAAGAAACAAGGGAAACTATACAATCTGCAGTTTTATTCACTTATTTGTATTTTGATTTCTCTTATAATTCATGAAATTAAACTATACATAATACTCTTCTATAAATATAGCAACTTACCAATACAGTTTCTTCCAGAGACATCTGGTTCATAGCCACTGTTGCAATTACAACGATAACTACCACGTAAATTTTCACAAATTCCATTGGCACATATATCGGGATCCAAAGCACATTCATTGATATCTGCATTAAGTGTTGAAAGTTTAATGCTCACAGATATTTTATTGTTTGTTGATACATGCAGGCCTAATAAAGACCATTCAACATATTAAGTGTTTACCTCTGCAAACCCACAACCTATCTGTCTTTCAGAAAGGGAAAGGAAATGAAAATAAGGAATAAGAGAATAAAACTGAGGGATATAGGACAATTCTTGGTAAGTTAAAATAAAAATGAAGGGAACTGGCAGAAATTCAAAGGACTAACCTGTGTAATGTACCTGTATTTAAAATAAAATTAATAAAGAAATTTATAGGCTGTTGGCTCAAAATCCAAAGAAAAACTTAACCAGATAGGTATTATAACCATCTAATTAAAAGACAAACATTTACTAGGGTGCCCTGTATAGTTTTATGGTCCCCAAAGGCACAGAATATTTCTATTTTATTATCATTTTTTACAGTCAACTAAGTAATATGATACTTAATCATATTATCTCATTGTTGATAAGTTGAAATTAATGGAGAGGACAGTTCAGTTCAGAGGACAGTGGGTGCTTGAGAACACAATGTTTGGCAATGAGTCACGAACTGGACTACTCTGTCAACCAGGGGCAGCAAGACTCGCAGAATGATGTACTTATATGAGCAATCTAGGAGTTCCAAAAAGGGGCTGGCTCTGCTGGGGTGATGGTATTGAGAGGGGGTGAGCAAAAACAAATGTTGGTCACCATGCTCAAATTTTAATCCTAACAACTGTTTTCTAGAATTTGGAGACCTTAAAATACTCTAGAAATCTCAGCTATTTCATTTTGGGGAGAAACATCCCCAAAATGTAACAGTTTGTTTATTCTGGTTTTTGATGTTCATCATAAAGTTGCAATACAGCTGTCAACTCAACTGTAATGTGTCTAAAATCTCAAACATGAAAAGAGAAGAAAATATATGTAAAAATATATGTAAAGTGAAGACTAACAGTACCCTACAGTTAAAAAAACACAAAAGAAACTATATGTAAAGAAACTATATGTATATACTATACATATAGTATAGAACTTAGAGTAAACATACAACAAACTTCTAGATATAGTAGAAGATCTTTAAAGTTATAAACACATATTTATTTAACATTCAAGGTTTCATGGTTGAGTTTTGTGTATCATATTACTAAGTTTTATTAAGATAAGAAAATATTACTAAGTTTTATTAAGATAAGAAAATATTCCTTAAATATAGAAACATCTCAGAATTTTTAAACATAAATAATCTGAACTTATTTTTAGGGTAGTAAATCCCAAACATAATCCATTTCAAATATCTCTTAAAAGATTTTTTAAAAATCATGTCAGCACCATTATTTAATATTTTTGTTTTTATTTATTTTTATTATTTTTATTTTATTTATTCACTTATTTTTTTTAAATATTTTTCTTTAAAATGACTCATTTTTTTTTAAACCTAAATACCAACTTCAGTCTCTTCTTAAGCAATAGTACCCGCAAAATTATGGGTGTAGCTCGATAGGGACATTTTCAACAATATATATATTTAACAGATAAATATTTATCTATTATGAAAAATGTACAACTACATACCACTTAATAAACATAGCTTATAATCACTGTTCTAAGAGACAATTTATCTTATTATTTTATGCTGATATATTTTTAAATATTAAATACATTCATATTCATTCCATAATTACTATAAGAGTGAGAACCAAATAGAGTTACCTCTTCCATCCACAGTGATCCCTACTCCACTACTACAAAGACCATGGAATTCAGCTAGAAGACAAGACAAAACAAAACAGAACAAAACAAAAAACACATAAATTAAAAACTCCAAACTCTCTCCATATAGGAGTCACTTACCTCATTCCAAAAATATTCTGAAGAAAAATTATTGGCAAATAATTTTTAAAATGAAAAAGTAATTACTCTTTTCTAGCATGTAATTATTGTAACAATTTCAAAATCACAAACATAAAAAAATTAGTGATTATCACTCTGAATACAGTTAAAACACTGATAAAGGTTACAAATATTTTCTACGTATGGAAACTTTTTTAAAAAACCCAAATTGCATTGTAGGGAATGTTTTTTAATATTTTTTGTCTCAATAACAAAACTGTAATAAACAATACTTGGTATAAGAGCATTTACCATGTTTCTGGTGTTATTCTAGCATTTTACATCTAATAATTTATTTGATCCTCCCAATATTAGGAACTGGATAATTATTTTATTGAAGTGTAGGTGATACACAGTCTACGGCCATACCACCCTGAACGCGCCCGATCTCGTCTGAAGTGTAGGTGATACACAATATTACATTAATTTTTGGGGTACAACATTGTGGCTGGACAATTTGATACATTCTGTTGTGCTCACCACAAGTGCAGCAATGATTCCTGACCACACAACACAGTTAAAACAGCACTGACTGTATTCCCTAAGATGCGCCTTCATCCATGTAACTTACTGATTCCATAACTGGAAGGCTATACCTACCACTTTCCTTCATCCATTTGGGTTAACCTTTTACCCCCTTCTACCCATTAGTTTGTTCTCTGTATTTATGGCTCTGCTTCAACTTCTGTTCCTTTATTTGTTTTGTTTTTTAGCTTTCACATATAAATGAACCCATATGGTATTCATCTTTGTCTGACTTATTTCACTTAGCATCACACCCTCTAGGTCCATCCTAGCTGTTGCAAATGGCAAGATTTCATTTTTATCGCAGCTGATTAATATTCACAAACCAGATACCATTAGTTCCCCTCTCTGACACCTGAGAAAATTGGGACACAGAAGGAAGTGACTTGCCCCAGATCATAGAAGTTTAAGTGGGGAAAGGCTTGGATCCTCTACATTGCATCATATACATTTCATGTTAATATTCCATTTAAATATAGACTACTATATATTTTTTCTCATAGAAACTATTAAACATTTTTTCTCAGTTATGTGGATACACCACATTTATTCAAACAATCTCTTAATGATGAAATCAGGTTGTCCAACTTTTATAACAATTATAAGAATAATATGAAATTTAAATTTATCACTAAGTTAATCTCTTAGTAAAACTGCTTAGAATTTATGCCTCTTTTTAAGGCTTCTGCTAGTTTTCCTCTTCCTACATGTCCCAGGTTAGCCTTCGATGAGCAGTATGAGAGAGTACCCTTATGGGCAAAAGCAATATAATAAACAAAAATGATGTCTTATTTTAACTTTCTTTCAAGTTGAGCACATTCTCTCATGTGGTTCTCTACCATTTGCATTTGTGCTTTGTGAAATCTTGTTTGTGTGCACTTTTTTCTATAGATGATTTCAACTTTCCTTACAGATTAATGCAAATTCCTTATAAATTAAGGAACATGTTTTTCCAAGTTACATGTGTATTTTAGTGTTTGGTTTCTGCTCTGAAAGCCCTCCATTATTACAAAATAACAAAAAAGTTAATATATTCTATCTACAAGAGGATTATTTTGTAAGGTCTAGCGCAGGGAGCTAACTTCGTATTTTTTCTAATATTTTATCATCAATATTTGTTACTTATTTCAATCTTTCCTCACTGACCTAAATGGCATCTTTATTGTACCCAACATTCCCATTTAAAGTCACATCTGTTCCTAGATTCCAGGTTTTATTAGTTCACTCATCATTTTATCTAGTCTTTATATTTCTTTGATAACATGCATAATTGATGTCAATATTTTTAGGGCAAGAGTTCCTATATGAACTCTTTTTTCAAAAAAATATCATGCTCAGTTCCTTCCAGAAGAACTCTGATGCTTTGCTAAGATTTGAACAATTCATTTATGATTTTCAACAGAATTACAAGCCATCTCTCTTTGCTAGAATGCATTTCTTCCACCCTCTACCTGGAATATTCTTTATTTTTTAAAAATATTTTATTTATTTATTTGACAGAGAGGGAGAGAGGTCATAAGTAGGCAGAGAGGCCGGCAGAGAGACAGAGAGAGGGGGAAGCAGGCTCCCTGCTGAGCAGAGAGCCTGCCTCGGGACTCGATCCCAGGACCCTGAGATCATGACCTGAGCAGAAGGCAGAGGCTTAACCCACTGAGCCACCCAGGCGCCCACCTGGAATGTTCTTAAGCCTTTTTTCAAGACCAAACTGAGCAGAAGCCCCCCCCACCCCACCGCCAGCCCCCTGAAGTCCCTCCCAGCTTCCCCAGACCACTTATTGCTTCTTCCTCTGTGCTCTCCAGTTCTCTGTTTCCGTCCCTCTTAAGGCACTAATCATAGTAACCTGTAGTTATACGTTTGCCTGCCTATGCTCTCAACTATTCCCCACTTGAAAGACAAAAAGAGATTGTGTTTATTCTTAAATCCCTACTATACTTATATAAATTTGGTACAGATTTGTAAAAACACGAATAACCAAGAGTCAGAACAGTCAAAGAAACAGACCATGCAATCTGCCTGTATTTGTGAATAAATTAGTAAAAATGTTCATTACTTTCTGGAACTACTGACAGACTGCAGCCTTAGACTATGCTTTGGCAAGATGAAAAATAAATAAAAGCAGGCTGTTGTGAATTTAACATACCTTGAAAATAACAGTGGATTTTAGACTATTCACCTTCCCAATGATCGGAAACAGTGAGGCTAAGGAATCCACGTAAGAAATCCGTTCTAACAATCCTAATTAGGTCAACAAATACTTTATTCTATTCCCCGTGTGTACTCTGCCCAGGGATCATAGGTAACTACAGGTCAAATCTCATCATATGCCTCAAATACCAACACAGATTTGGAATTCTTCAACAGAAAACAGAGCCGATGTACTCTTTGGCCAAATATTTAATGTCACCTTTCCAGATTCTATACCAGATGTGAAACTGGCAAATGGGGCTACCTGAATTTTTAGCAGGGCAGGGCTGGCAGGGCTCCCCAAAACCGTAGTCAGGATTGGCACAGCAGCATTCGGACTTGGTCACCGCACCTGGAAAAGGACGGACACACACTCCCTTCTTGATTCCACCATAGCACGTACTGCGCATGTGAGTATCTAAAAGGAGGGAGAAGAATAGTAATTTGAGATGCTGCTACAGATAAAGGGATTTCAAAACCGAGGGCTTCTTTTAACCTAAGTGGCTACTAGACAAGAAGTTTCTGGAGGGCTCCTGACATCCTGACACTTTTCTTCTTCTTTGTATCTTTAGCATATAAAAGTGCTCAGAAATCAACAAATGCATACTGTCGACAATTCTTTTTTTTTTTTTCCCCTTTTCCTCCACAAAGTTTTATGCACTAAACAAGCATTCATTATCAAACTTACTCCCCAGGCCTTTTACAGAAGCAGGTGTAACACCACCATTATAAACATCACTTCGAGCTCATATCACTGGCTACCCAATACTCAAAATGACCCATTTTATTTCTATTTTGGAAGTTCTCAGGAACAATGAAATGCAGTGAAGTAAACAACCTTGAGAGGACACTGCTTGGTCATGAGATTTCTTACTTCAACTTTCTGAGTTAGAGGGCCTTTCTTGTCAACCCCCAGCTGACTACTGTGAACTATGTTTTAATCTCAGATTCTCAAAACCCAGTTATAAAAATAATAGTCACTGCTATGTGTCCTTAGCCTTGCATTAGTTGCTTTACAGACATCATCCCGTTGAACATTCTCATCAACAGGTCCATAGGACAGTAATCATTATCCACACTTTGTTGACGAGGAAGGCAAGGTTAAGAGGGATTCTTTAAGTAGCTCCAAGTTCTAGACTACCCAGTGCCCAAGCTGGAGTTCATACTTAGGCTGTGGGACTCCTAAAGCTCTTCCTTTTCCTGCTGTGTATCCCTAAGAAGCATATTCAGCTTAGGCTCTCACTCTGAATTCTCATAAAATATGCTACAACTTTGTGAGACAGTAAATGGTGAACTATAAAAAACAGATCACCAGAGAGGCCAGAGAAGCAGCATCGCTTTTAAACACTACACTGACAAAGTTATTCAAAACTTGTTGGAAATAATTTTATCTACTTATTACACAGAATAGCCCACTGTGTCACCTACTGCTTTCTTATGATCTGGTGATGTTTGTCATTAAAAAGTAAGACTTATAGCTGCACCAGATGATGAGATGTGTGAACGCTCATATGGAAGAAGACATGAAATTTACCACAACAATCCTCCAGAGAGGACATGTTGTCCCCTTCTGCCTTTGCTGAGATGGAGTTTAGCAAAGTCAGCTCTGAGTTACATATAAGAGTAGGACATGACTCAAAGACAAATATGCACAAATAGAATATAGTTTGATTTACAATATGTTTTTTTGAGTAACTAGGATAACATCTATTATCTCAGAAGGCATCAGAGATGGTCAAAATTTTTTCTGTGTACATGTTGAGAAGATAATCCTCACAGTTTTTAGAAGCAAGATGATAAAAAGCCGATGGTACTCACTGGTAGAGAGAGACAAATTACGTATTGCTCTGGGCTACAGATTATCTAAGTTGTTTAGAATACCCAACACCAGAAAAGCAAAGTAACTACCTTTGCTTTTGCAAAGTGGCTACCTATGTCTAGGTTTCAGGGACATGGATTGTCCTGTGTTCTGGTCCCTGTGGGATGGACTTTATGTGAAATATTTAACACTTGCCTCATCCATTAAATAAGGATAGAGTTTACATAATAAATGAGAGTTGTTTGTTAAGCACTAAGCACAGTGTGTAAGACATACAGGAAATACTCAAAAAACATGGTGACTACCTTACATCTGTCTTCTATTTTTAATGAGGACAGTCAACCCTTTCCTGTTAAAAGGTACCAGACTGGAACTCTAGTTCATAATAACTAAAACTAAATGCTCATGGGTGAACAGGGTAGGCGGCATCAAAAGCTCCATCACATAAACATTTTCATGAAGACCTGGACCAAAATGCTGCTGAGCTGTATGTTTTCCATGGTATCGAATTCCTTCATCACTCTTACTTAAAGAATAGAATTTTTTAAAGGATTTTCTCAGATTCTACATACCACTGGTAAAGTGTGTTTGGATACAAAATGATAATTTCATTTTATTCTTTCTTTAGTGTCAGCTTTTCTCTATTGCCTAAAGTAGCAACTCTTAAGACTATGCCTTAAATATAATGCTACTATTCTAATAAAACAGTAGCAACTTTAAGAGCTAACTTATTGGGCATGCTCTAAGTGCTAGACACCATTCAAAGCTTTATACAAGTAAGTCTAATATTAACTTATTTAATTGTCAAAAACTAATGAGGCAAAGAGGTACAGGGAGGTAATTGTCTTGCCTAAGGCCACAGAGCTAATAAAGAGCACAATTGGGACAAAGAAAATTAACCTTTTAACTAGAAGAAATGTCAAACAGTATTGATAAAGATGTCAAAATACTCCTCAGCTAATTTAAGAGGATGTTAAAAAGGAAACTTCAGCTGAAATCCCAAGGTACTAAACATCAAATAATAAGGTGAATTTTGAGACTACACCCTGAAGAAAGCGGATATGGAAATGACTTGCCAATCCTTGAAAACCCTCCCAATTAAGAAAAGATTTTTTGAGCAGGAAATTTTTGGCATGAGCTGGATTATGAGTTCGGGGTGCTCCTATCCTCACCACTGGTCTGAAGAGAAGAGCTTCACAGGGAGCAGGTTACAAGTTTTGTGTGTCCTGCTGCTCTGGCCCGGACACCTACAGGCTAAAGTGAGTGGCTGCTATTCCTAGGAGGGGCAGGTGATATCCACCTCTATTTATAAGGTGAATGGGGCAAAGTATGGTGTGTCTTTTGGATTAGACGTGGGCCACACAAAGAGAGAGTATCCTAAAACAATGGTGTGGAGGAGTGCTGAGATAGCATCAGGCAGAATCTATCTGGACGACTAAAGACCTGAGAATGGGGGAGGAGGGTCCCCAGGGGAAGAAGGCAGTGTCTGGATCTCAGGAAGGTCAGAAGAATGGTTCTGGGGGGACCACGAAGGGAAGGGGTGCTTTAAACACTAGGGAAGCCCAAATTCCTTGAAGTCATCCTAAGATGGTCACCAGTGCATCTGTCTCCCTTCTCACCACTTCTCCTGCTCTTCGACCCTGTGGAATCTGAAAACATCCTACTCAAGGACATCAGGAAGCTTGTGAGAGAAGTTTTAACTTCAAGTCAGGTTCAGAATATTATTACATGGAACCAAGTATTCTAGTCTCTAAATTTAGATTGTTTTTGTTACAGTAAGCTGTCACATAAATTTAAGAAAAGTAAAGTTACCAGGTTGCCTGACTTTTCTTCCTTCCTTACTGGGTAAATGGCTTCAACTGAACAAATTAAAGATACATTTTAAAAGGACAGGAGAGACCAAAATATAGTTGCCTTTTGTTTATGCTCTGCCTATGAGTCATGCTTCTCCAACTTGCTAGTTACAAGTTTATTTTTCTAAAAATAAAAACCCATATCTCAGTGTCTAAGGAAACAAAAACAAATATACAAAAGGTAAATCAAAAATTGAAGTGCTAACCCTAATAATAATTCATAGTTGTGATTCATTTCTGACTTCAATAATCAGTGCATGTCAAAAGCATCACCAAAGACAGAGAGATGAAGAAAAATCATTTAGCATGTTATGGGAACAGCAATATATATAATCAGACAAAAATGGTATTTTTATTTTAAAAAAGTTTAATTGACCGCCACTGTGAAATCCTGGAGGCTTTCTAACAATGTCTCATACTGTTTCTGTATGTGGACGAGAGAATGAAGATTTGTGTTTGAAACACTATACTCCTCATCGCTACACTCATACACTGGTTGCTTAAAGGAAAAATGATTTCGTCCTCGCAAACTGGTTTTGTACTCATCATAGATTTCAACAGAATCACTGAGGTAAAGGCAAGGGCCAAGTAAGTATATCACAGCAAGTGAAAACACTTCAGCTCTGTTAAGCAGGAAGGAGCTACATTCTTCTGGCTGCTGTATTTAAAATATCCCTGAACGAAGTGCTGACAATCTTGTAAGCGGAAATAAATCCTAGATTGGAGATAGTGGATGAACTTAAGTGGACAGATTATTTCCATCTGCTGTTGCTTCTCTCCCCCACCCCACCTCCTTTGGGATACAAATGTTTTGATTCCCATAGGGAAGAGTAAAGTATTATCACCTATGTCTAAGAAAGAATTTCATTTCTCTCACTTATACTCTTAAACCAATGAATATGTCTGCCTTTTACCGAGTCACCTGAGAAATAAAGGGTGCACAATGGCTAAGGCACCCTGGGGTCTTATGAAAGCCTTCTAGAGAGAAAACTGTGGTAACTGTATTTTGAAAAGCAAATCATTCTGCTGTTACCATTGGGACATATGGTTGGGTTCTGAAATGCATGACATTTTTGATTTGCCTGCCTCTTTAAAGCTGATGCTGGCTAACCCTGATTTGCATGGAACCCATTTGGCAAAAGGAACTTTTTAAAAATAGCAAAACAATTTGGAACGGTTTAGAATAAAATATATATATTCTATCTCATACTTTTCCCTTGTTTCTATTGTTAGCTGCATAGCGATGAGAAAAAACAATATGAAAACATTTCTACCTTTTGACAGAACTCCAAGTTCTTCTATAGAAGTTATTTACATTTTAAACTGTGTTTGAATAAAAACAGCGTTTATTTACATATAACTATACTCCCCATTTCATATCTTATTTGCTATAAATTATAAAATCTAAATCCATTGTACTTAGAGACTCAGTCAGCTAACACTGTCAAGTATCCTGATTTAAGGATGATTTTCTTCTTCTCCAGCATTTTTTTTTTAAAGATTTTATTGATTTATTTATTTGACAGAGATCACAAGTAGGCAGAGAGGCAGGTGGCGGGGAGGAAGCAGGCTCCCCGCCCAGCAGAGAGCCCGATGCGGGGCTCGACCCCAGGACCCCGAGACCACGACCCGAGCCGAAGGCAGAGGCTCAACCCACTGAACCACCCAGGCGCCCCTTCTCCAGCATTTTTGAATTGCATCTCATCAGAGCTTTCTTCCAGGAGCTTGCTGGGCTTTCTGTACATTTTTTTTGAACCACTTTACTGAGGTATAATTCACATACCTAAGAATGCACCCAATTAAGAACATAACTCAATAGGGGTGTGTGTGTGTGTGTGTTTTAGTATATTCAACATACATAATCATCACTACAACTGATTAACTAATTTTAGGACATTTCACCACCTCAAAAATGCCTTTAGCAACGACCTCCTTATCTGGCACTCCTATCTTCTCTGCTCTAAGCAAAACAAATCTGCTTTGACTCTACAGATCTATCTGCTTTGGACATTTCACATGAATGGAAACATATGCCATCTGGGTTTTTGTGAGCTGCTCCTTTCACTCAGCACGTTTCCAAGGCTCATTCATACTTGTGCATTTTTGACTACTTCCTTTTTATGGCTGAATACTTCTCCACCTTACAGATATATCTTTATTTTTTCAAAGACCATTAGGACAGTGGGGCGATTACAGAATGATTCACTTACCAACACACACGCGTCCATCCACACCCACAGCCAGGCCTGGGGGACAGTCACAGCGGAAGGATCCTTCGTTGTTGATGCAGTGTCCATTCATGCAGATTCCTGGGGTCTGGCATTCATCAACATCTGTCCAGAAGGAAGCACAACCCAGGCCATTAACTGGGTAAATTTACTCTTATTACAGAGTTTACCTGTTCTCACCACTCTAGACTATCAACCTTTTGTTTTCCATTTTATAATTTGTGGAAGGACACAGAAGTGATAACGAATCTTGAATCTAAGTGCAACTCTTCTTTTTTAAGATTTTATTTATTTATTTGAGAGAGAAGGAGAGTGAGAGAAAGCACAAGCAGAGCAGAGGGAGAGGGAGAAGCAGATGTCCCACCAAGCAGGGCTCAATCCCAGGACTCTGGGATCATGACTTGAGTCAAAGGTAGACACTTAACCAACTGCGAGCCACCCAGGTGCCCAAACACCAACTCTTTCAAGCATATTTTCAGAAAGACTGACCGAGAGTTGCCTCCCTTTACCCATTAGGGAAAAAAGTAGCCTCATACACTCATTTTTCATTATCTATCTGCTATTTCTGTTTAATATTAAATGATATTTAAGTCAAGTTAATTCAATGAAACATATTCTTAAAACCAAGCAAAATGTTTGGAATTACCTTTTATTTACACACACATAAAATTCAAACCAAAGAGAGATGCTGTTTTAACATTAAGTTGATCACTTCATAATAACAAAATACGGAACCATCTCTCCTTTTTAAAAGATTAATTCATTTATTTTATTTTATTTCATTTTTTTTACCATCTTCTTTTTTTTTTTTTTAAAGATTTTATTTATTTATTTGACAGTAGATGGAGAGGCAGGCAGAGAGAGAGAGAGAGAGAGAAGCAGGCTCCCTGCTGAGCAGAGAGCCTGATGCGGGACTTGATCCCAGGACCCTGAGATCATGACCTGAGCCGAAGGCAGCGGCTTAACCCACTGAGCCACCCAGGTGCCCCCAATTCATTTATTTTAGAGAGAGAGTGAGCATAGGGCGGGTGGGGAGAGGGGGAGAGAGAGAGGGAGAGAGAATCTCAAGCAGACTTCCCACTGAACTTGGGGTCTGATATGGGGCTCAATGCTGACTCTGAGATTGTGACTTGAGTTGAAATCAAGAGTCGGATACTTAACCGACTGAGCCACCCAGATGCCTCATGGGGAATCTCTTCTAATTTTCAATCTGTTAGAGTTTATCAAATATAATCCAACAAAGAATGGCTTCCCTCAAAGATGAAACAGCCTTCAAAATACAGGGCCACCAAATCATGAACATTTTAAGATTTGCAGATTACAGTATCAGTAGTAAGGAAGTAAATTTAAAAAATTTCAAGACAGCAGAAACTGTTGAGGTCTTATTTATATGTTATTTAAGTTTCTTAGGAAATGCTTAAATAAAATAACATGCTATAATGTAACGTTACACCCTGGAACATAACACTGGACTCAAATCCTGTGTTAAATCCATGTCAGCTAATGTTGAGATGACATCTCAATCATGAGTTAAAATAGCAGAGCTACAACATTTCTACTGAATGCTGTACTCCCCTTTTATGAATAGTCAAGAAGCTATTTTTTATTCAGAAATACAAGATCAGTCTCGATCTTTCTTTCTCAACTCTCCATGGAATTTTGTTGAAATTACAGGAACTGGTTATTAGCACTAATGCTATTCACGTAAGTTTGTGTAATGGAAAGTAGAAAAGATTCAAAGAGTGGATTTCATATAAAAGGAGAAAAATGAAAAAAAACTGCAAAATTTGTTCCAACTTACTAAATTAAAATTGTGAGTATAAACTGGATATAGAAGCACTTCTTTTGCTTACCAGAGTTACCACTAGAGCTTAGCCTTCAAAATGGCTTTATAAACAAAATTGATAGGAACACTCAAAATACTTCTTCGCTAAGTCACAATATAAGATTTTTAGAGAATGGTACAGTCATGATCTGTAGAGAGTTTATGGAAAGTATGTAATACAAAACAGGTAATGAATGAAAGTGGAAAATCTAGCTCTCAGAGCACAAAAAAAATGAAAACCTTCCAAGACTTTTTTCTTCCTCTTTTATATTTAGGCAAGGGGTACAGAGAAATTATTTCTACATTGTCTCTTCCAGACTTACTAGAACCAATCTGTCATTCCCTTAATTTTTCCTACACCATTATTATTTTTTAAAGATATTACTGTTCCTTAGACCACAATGTATGTTTTTCTGGGAAGCTTTAGACACCTGCCTTACTGAATTAGCAAGAGATGTGAATAATATGAAATCCACATGAAGAAACTGAAGTAATTCTTGATGATTCATTCAATGGTTACTTTCCTATCAAAGCCATACATACCAGTACAGTAACGCCCATTTGGAGCCAACACAAATCCTGGCTTGCAGATGCACTTGAAGCTACCATCTTCATTAATGCACATCCCATTCAAACACATGTTAGTAGTTGTACATTCATCATGATCTGCAGAAGGAGAGCAGAATGACTTATACCACTGGCCTTGTGGGAACCACTTCCCTCTCCTTTCACAAATAACCACCAATCAATCATATTCTACTATAGAAGTGAGCCATGTGCTCATTGATTTTTTTTTTTTCCTAATATGAATGCCAACCAAGTGAGAGCAAATAGGGTGGAGAACATGAAGGGCCTTTAGTGTAAGGAATATAAAGGAAAATATTAAGTAAATGTTGTGCTTGGTTGTTATTAAAACCACATGAGACGTGCTTTACTTTGATTAGCAAAAATGTTTATATGATTTCAGGGGGGTGGGGGGAGTTTCTTCCGTAAGGGAGAATAAAGCAGTGATAAACGTCACTGTGAGTGAAATGATCTGGACCTGGATTAGTAGCTGAAATATTGTGTGTTGCCATGTGACTACAGTATTTCTGTGGGGTACTGGTATCCACTGGTACCAGACATCACCAGGACTTCAGATTTAGAGATTTGATTATCACATATGCTAGACATTTTTATATTCCGCCAGACTAGAGCTAATTGTTAGTGTCATAATGGCAAAATGTGAAATCCTGTAGGTGCTAGTAATTACCACAAAGAAAAATGGCTACTTAGAATTAAACATATACCACACAGAAAATCTCCAGAAGCAACACATTATTCACTGTTACACCATTTCCAAACAATTTATCCTTTGACTCTAATGGTCTCATATTAAATGCGTTTATATTTTACCTAAGTCATCTGAAGAATTCTCACATACGTGCTATGCAAGTTTTCATAGAAATAGCATATATGGTTCTAAATAAAAATGTGTATCTTTTAGGAATCTTTTGCAAGGGGGCAGGCAATTTCCATACCAACACAGTTTTTTCCATCTGTAGTTAATTCAAAGCCAGCATTGCAAATGCACTGGAAACTTCCATCTGTGTTCACACACCGGCCGTTTTTACAAAGAACCCCATTCTGGATGCACTCATCGATATCTGGGACAATGAAGGATGGCCAAATGTTATTCTTTTACAATAACCACAGGCGAAAACAGTAAGATAATAAATGTGATGTTCAACATCCAGTTTATATTTTTACATGTAATAACTCAGGTCATGTTGCTTCTTTAGCCAAACTTCCAAACTTCTCTCACCAGCTTTTTTCTTTTTTTCTTTTTGACAGCCCTGACCTAGAGGAGCTGAAGAAGGAAAAGAAAAAAATATTGGGCCGGGGGTGTACCAGGAAGCTGGAAGAGGTGGACAGTGCAGGGAAATGACTGGTGAAGCTGTTTTCACAATGGTCGAAGACGTCCAAACTCAAGGCAAGCTGCTGAGTAAGAAAAACACAGTAACCTCAAATCACCTGGGTTAACAGCACCATGATGAAGACTGTGGGATGAGCTTAGCCAAGCAACAACCCACGGATAAATAGGAAATGTAGAAGATGACAAGCGGAGTCATCTGCAGAAAGAATTCTGCAATGAATCAGCATTGAGGAGGAATTGAGAGGACAATGGGTGGGGAAGTATAGCAACAAAACTGTGAATCAAGATGAGGCCTGACTTGGTGTTGGAGTACATGTGAGGTTCAAAGAAAACAGTAGTTGAAAATGACTATAAATCCCAAGGTCCGTTAATCAGAGAGCAGGAAGGCTTAGAGAAAGGAAGCTGTGATCGAGGGAAGGAAGATAAACTGAATTTTCTGCAAAGCCAGATATCATGTGGCCAGGGTTATACACCCAAATAGTGTTTGCGCATAAAGGAAGCACTTCTGAGAGGAGCATAAAATAAATCTGTAGTAATACAACAGCACTTACTTCATTCTATGTCTTATTTTAATAAATTTACTTTTAACCTCAACAGCCTGGGTCACTATATTTCATGGAACATTTTCATATGTGAACGCAAACTGCCTTACCAATGCATGCTTGCTTAGTAGGAGTCCTCTGGAATCCAGCATGACATTTACAATAATAGGATCCAGGTGTGTTAACACAATCTCCATTAGTGCAGGGATTTGATGTACATTCGTCAACATCTGTGAGCAGCAAAAGAAACCATTACAGACTTCACTCCGTTCCTAGAAATGTTTGTTTAAAGTACATTTAGGCCTCCCAATTTTGAGAGAAGGCCAGTCAGTGGTAATAGTCTAAAAAGCAGAGTATTTATAAATGAATGAAAATTCCTTTCTTGAAATAGAGAGGCCAGCCTAGAGATTTACAAAAATATTGCCGATTGGAAAGTACAAGGGAATTTGCTTTAATCAAGAAATAATGATTTTTCAATTTGAGAAATGCACAATGATTAAAAGCTCTGAAAAGCTTCTTCTTCTTCTTCTTTTTTTTTTTTTTAAAGCTGACTCAGTAAAGACACAGCCATGAGTTCTAAAAGGCTCTGACACTTATCTGTTATAATCTGGGCACGTTAATAGCCTTTTCAAAGCTTTGTATGGTATTGGAAACCGAATAAAAGATGTCTAAAGACAGACATTTATAAATTCATCCTGTAAGTTTCATGATTTTAAAGAAAGAAACTGACAGATTGTGGAATTTCTTTGTTATTATGTGTTGTCCTCAATTAGATATGTAACTACCCACTGAGGCTTGGCTGTTTGAAGTAACACAGGATGGGACAGAAAATGGAAATTAATTAAAATAAAGTCTATTATCTTCAGCAGCCTCAGTTTTCTTTAGGACCTTAAAATGGGCACAAGAATTTTTTTTGCATAAATCAAGTTCAATGCAAATACTAGTTCTGATCCCAAATGTGAGAAACATTACTATTTTTCATTCAAGTTCTCCTAAGGCTTGATTAAATGCAAACCCATCGCAGGGACTGCAAGACCAAATGGCAGATGGAACAGTCTGGACTGCTTACAGCCCAGACAAATTACACGTGCCAGAGTCAGAAAAAGTTAAATTCATCTTCTCTCAGCAATGCCCACTAAATATAATTTTGAATGCTAGTAAATTAAAAACCTCACTAGCTGGTGAGGGCATAATGACTTGCCATTTCATATACACGTAGAAGCTATTAACATATACAATTTCAGCTAAACTGGAGAACACAACAATCAAATGAATTCACAGGTTTACCATTTTAATAAACAGATTACTCCTTTCACAGATGTTCTTAAAAAAAGGAACTGTAATCTATCAAACTCACCAACCTCATTTATATAAACACTCAGACTAAATGCAATTAAGCCCTCTCTGGTAAAGGAGGGGAACAACAACAACAAAAAAATCTCAGAGCAAATTAAATCAAAACAACAGAGAATAACAGGATTAAATGCTTTTTCAATTCACTGAAGGGCGCCTTCAGTCCATTAAGATTCACTTACATTTAAACTTTTGGTTGATAACATCAATTCTACTGAGCCAAAGGAATGAAGCAAAATGAGAAAAGACAGAGTTTAGAGAGTTAGCAAGCATATAAAAAAACTTAGTGGACTTTCCAATAGGAATTACAACCTTGAATTTGCAATGTTGAAGATAGCTTTAATTCTCTGGCTGTATGTAATACTGAAATGCAACAATTAAAAAATGTGTTGTAGATGCACATTTTCAGAAGCTTCATTGTAAAGTTCAATTCTAGTGAAGAACATGACACCATGCACCCAACCCCCTTTGTTGAGGTAAACTTTCCTGGGCCACTTTTCAGGGCCTTTTCCTTCTTTGAGAACCTGTTCCTGCGGCCCCTCGGTGCCAGGACACCTCTGCCAATTATTTTGCCATGACAGCCATAATGCATTTTGACTTCCTTAGCCCCTTAGAGATCATACCAAAGGATCAGTACATAGAAAGATAGAGTAGTTCACTTACTTATTTCTTCTTTCTTCTTTAGTGAATGAAAACATTCACTAAAAAACTATCAGTGAGTTTAAAATCCATGACTTTCAAATCCCATTTGTTTGGGGGGATTATTGTAAGATTTTAAGTTGTAGACTCATAAATGACCACTGCCATGTTTAGATATGTACATTTCATGGCTCTTGATTCTGCGGTGTCAAAGCCTAATACTTCCAACTGATCACCTTTGTTTTGTCCTGTGTAGAGGAACAGGACTACTTAAACAATAGTCTGTAAGCTTTGGTTTCTTCCTATGTTTTCACCAGGGACTGGGTATTTTTAAGCAAAATTCACAGGATTTTTAAACTCCTAAAATAAATGAAATAATTGGGAAAGAGGCTGATTATCAAAATGGTTACATTCTCAGATACTACTGGGGTTAGGATAGTATTCTTACAAAACACTACTAATAAAAGAAGTAATAATAAAGAATAATAGTATTCTTATGAAATACTTGGAAATATTTTATATTCTAATTTAACAAACACTTAATTGGCAAGGGCTCTAAGATTACCTATGGCCCAAAAGAAACAGGCATAATTTCTTACTATCCCCAAATACAATTATTTGAATCGAGTTAAAACCTATTGATAACAGTAGTTTGTCTCATACAGACATAAAAGAGTTCCACAAATACATTTTAGAGTAGAACTCTCAGGAAAAGGAGAGAAAAAGGTGGTGAGTAAATAAAACTGTTTTCAGGTCTTAAGAGTACTTCTTATAATAGCAAACTGGACAAGATTTTATTTTCTTTGTGTGTGATCCTTTAATAGAGTTACGACCTTTCATGTTATGACACTTCATTAGTGTCTAACACAAGTTGCCAAACAGCAATGGCAATGTGTTATTCCTAAAAATATAGTGCAATGAGTTACCACTCTTATCTCATGCTCCTACAATTTAAAATGCTAGTTAATTTAAATCCTCTTAACTTTTCTGATGTCCCAATTTGTTATTTATAAAGTCAAATTCAACCTGATCAAAGAGTACTGAATTAAAAATATTAAAAATTGGGTGCCTGGGTGGCTCAGTCGATTAAAGCAACCCACTCTTGGTTTCAGCTCAGGTCATGATCTCGGGGTGATGGGACTGAGCCCCATGTTGAGCTTTGGGCTTAGCTTAGAGACTGCCTGGGACTCTCCCTCTCCTTCTGTCTCTTCCCTCTGCTTGCTCTCTTTTTCTCTCTCCCTGACACCCCCGCAAAGATAAATAAATCTTATAAAAATATATTAAAAACCTATTTTCTGAAAATATGTCCCAATACTAATCTTTGTCTCTATCAACTACAACGGTTAGAAAGACAACCTTGCCTGGGTTTTCACTTTGCAGGATAGGGGGATGAGATCAATCTAGGATGGAACTGTTTGTAACAATGTTTGGGTAAAATACGTAAGTTTGAGTTATATTAACACATTAATTGTACAGACATGCAATCCCCGTGCTAAATTAGACAGAGTTTATGAAAACAGTTGTAGCAGTTCTCCTCACCGGTTTCAGAAAAGTAAGGCCCTATTATCACATTCCCTGTATGTGATTAGCTCATGTCCTTTGCATCTAGAGTTACACTACCTGTGCATCACCCTTGGGAGAATCGAGAAAATAGTTACTGAAATCACTTTCTGTAGAACTTGATTCACTAAAGGAACCCTGGTTGAGGAGGTTGGCTCATGCATGACTGCAGAAAAAACTTTTGATCCTTAAAGATAGGTCATTTTTATACCATTAATTCACAAACTCCCTTAGAGTACAGGCATTTTGCTAGGGAGAATAAAGTGCACCTGGGAGCTAATATGAACTAAATGGTGGTCTTTGGCTCATTTGCAGTAAAGATTAAACATTTGGCCTGATTTTATTTGTTCGTTAGTGATTCATGTGGTAACACGAGTGACAAATATTAATAACAATATAAAGAAAGTCAATAAAATTTCAGTTTGATCTACCCTGTAATTTTTTATGTATCTACAAGAGAAGATATTTTATATATTGCATACTTATAAATCAGGTTTTCTGGTAGAAAAGTCAATTTACGACTTAAATTATACTTAAATTATAACATAAATATAATTATTTACTATAATAAAAGTTATAAATATATTAAATTAATAATAAATATATGCATATTTCATGGTGTTCCCCAAAATACCACCTGATCCATTTCTTAAATAAGCATCTAGTAGTATTAGCTAAGCTACGGCAACTGCATATGGTTATACCCTGCATAACCCCAAGGTGTGGCATTTATATAGATTACATGAATTATCCTTCAATAGTTGTGCAGTGCAAAACCCATGTAACAGCATATAAGGATCCTGAATTTAGCCTTAATCATTCTCAGTCGTATGTAATTTAGAGTGACTGGTTTTTCCTAAACATCATATTTGACTGACATTTTCCTTCAAAACCATAGTGCACTTAAAAATTTTCAATGTACACTGGTAAAATTATGACATTCTCTGTTCCTGGTCTTTCATCTATGTAAGACAAGACTTGAACCCAAATCAGGTACTTAGGGTTATGCTAATTATGAAGCATATACACAATCATTTGCTAAAACTACTCCTAAACTAAAACTACTCTCAAGGGATCATCAAAACCCTTTTCATTATAAAATCCAATAGATATTTTGGCCCTCATTATATTTGAGTTTTCTGCCACATCTCACACTTGCCACTACTTTTCTCTTCAAACGGTATCCTTGCATAGCTTCAGGGACATAATACTTTCTGGATTATTTTGCTGTCTCACCAACGCAATTAGTGAGTTTTCTTTAGGGGACTGTGTTGCTGCGGCATAGGGTTTCAGCCACAGTAGTACGGTTATCTTTCCATTCTTGCTGGGGTTCACCGGGGGTGATAATACTCACCCTCACGGTTCTAAGAGCCACCTATATGACCCTGATGCCTCCATCTGTTAACTCTAGCTCTGAACACCCCGCTTAGCCTTAGACTTTTTTAAAACTCAATGTCCTAGGGGCACCTGGGTGGCTCAGTGGGTTAAGGCCTCTGCCTTCGGCTCAGGTTATGATCCCAGGGTCCTGGCATCAAGTCCTGTATCGGGCTCTCTGCTCAGCAGGGAGGCTGCTTCCCTCTCTCTCTCTGCCTGGCTCTCTGTCTACTTGTGATCTGTCTCTCTGTCAAATAAATAAATAAAATCTTTAAAAAAAACCACAAAAACTCAATGTCCTAGATACCTAACACTCAACACGTCCAAAAGTGACTCCTCTCCCTATCTCCTCCTAATCTCCACCTTCCTCTGGATGACACCACCATATATCTAGTGCTACTCAGCTAAGAAGGAAAGTAAGACAGAGGTAGACACAGAAATCACAATATACAGGATGGGAAACAGTGGGGGATTCTTGAAGGGGGCTATCTCAGCAGTAGGTTATAGGGGCATAGGGAAGACCATGCACAGAAGAGACAGCTTGGAAATTAGCTTTGATTCAGAAGACTTTTTTCTTTTTAATGATGTACAGTCTAATTTGTTCCTATAGACTAAAAGCTATGAAAAAACAAAGGATTAAAGAATCATGAGCTTACCTATGCAATCCCCGTTTGAATCCTGCTTATATCCCATGTTGCATTCACATCGATAGCTAGACACAGTAGGTATGCAACGCCCATTTAAACAGAGATTAGCGTGGTGCTTACAGATATCTATCGTCTGGTTCAGAATAGCTACAGAAAAATCAAAGCACAAGTGGTATTTCACCGTTACAAGATGTAGTACTTTTATTGAAACTGATTTTTTAAAAGGAAATGGTGGTCTTTGGCTCATTTGCAGTAAAGATTAAACTTTTTAATAGTCCATTCATTAACTGTACATATCAAAGGCTCACACTATTCTATATTTTACTAAAACTTGAATGTTGAGGATCTAAAAAATATTCCTGAGACCCATGGTTGTAACTCGCATTTGTTAAGTGATACATCTGGAAACTTTGTCTATAATGATGTCTTTTCAAAATTTCAGGAATGTTCTACTGTACATTTGAATGCTTTCCATTTCTTTTTTTTTCCTTAACTGTGCTGAATATTCAGATAGTAAATAGGCCATCTGCCAAAAAGAATAAACACAACACTGTAGGACATCATTAAATATTATTAGCAAGAGCAGCTCTTATAAAAAGAATGAACTTAAATGTCAAGTACACCAGTGCCAGTTCTGGCCCAAAGCCCAAGTTATTCAACAAAAAAGGGTGAGGAAAAGAAAGATATTTCATTAAAATATTTGGATAGGCACAGAGCAAGACTTATTCAGTTTATCTCAGTTGAGAAATGGTTCTGGAAAATAATTCAAGGGGTGTATGAACAGGGCAGCTGCAAACGGCCAAATGAAATACACTGGAACCAAAAACACACTCTTTAATGGCGTCATCTGGACTGGAGTATGACCAGGCTCTCATCTTTATTTTCAAAGAAAACCCGGGTCACTCTTCTTTTCTCCAATTTAGAAAGTTTATGGAACAGGAAAATAATATTTTCTCGGGCATTTTTTTTTTTTTACTACTACCTTGTATTTTAGACCCTGAAAGAGGTTTTTACACACACACACACACACACACACACACACACACACTCCTTTTGAAAAAAAAATGCTAGGTATTATAAAATCATTTAAGGCAGAAAAATAAAGAGTCTACACCAAAAAGTGAACACTCACTTAGTCCAGTGATGATGGGCCCCTGTCCCCCGGCCCCTACACCAGCTCCCCCAACTCCAGGAGAAAAGCCATTGCCTCCAGGGATGGGGATGAAGCCTGTCCCTCCTGGGCCATAGCCATTGCCACTTGGGGCAAAGCCATTCCCCCCAGTGCCTCCAGGTCTGGAACCAGCATTCCCTGGAATCCCTCCTATTGGAAGTCCATCCATGCAAAGTCTGCGATATTCCTCTAGAAGAAAAGAAAGGCCAGTTAAACACAGATTGATTCTAAAAGCAATCTGTACACTGTAAGAACATTTTAGTTTATCTATATTATTTGATCTAAATAAGTAGCATATTCATCTTGATCCATGTTTCCAATGCTAGAAGTAACAGGGAAAAGTATAGATATTTCAGAAAAAAGTAAAAACCTATTTGCCATATTTTAACTGAGTTGCATAACCAAAGAACTGTTTATATGTGCTATGTGCAGTTTGATTTTATGTCCCCAAGTGCAACTCATAGAATTCCAGATACAACTATGAATTCAAGAAATTTACTTACGCAGATAAAAATCAAAGCTTTCCATAATTCTTTCTGTAGATCTGGTTTTACTTAAAACTTCATCAGTATCACACCTACACATTTCTCCCATCTCCTTTCTTTGCTATAAGGAATTACTATGGCTTCAGAATATTTTTTGTATATTTGGATTTTAACAAAAGACAGTGTTCAGTTAGCTTTTCAAACTGCACCTTATTTGTCCAAGTATCAAAGCTGAGAGAAAAGAAGCAAGACTACAGCAATCTAATTATTTCTTCATGTGTTCTCAGAATTAGGACACTAGGGTCAATAGAAATGAAAATTATTTAACTCAAACAACTGTTTCATTATTAATATTACTATTATATATTATTTGTGAGACCACGAGTTCCCAAAATCATATACTATGCACAAATAGTGCTGTTGTTTAAGCTTTATTACTCAATTTTGATGTTCTATAGCTTATAGATTTTGAAAGAATGGGCCTTAATCTTTCTCTCCATAACAGCACATATAGATACCTAATTTCATAAGCATAGTTCAAAAAGTTTAGTTTTTTCAGAATACTATAATTTAACATAAAGACAATATAATAAAACATACTGATGTGACTTTATGTGATTGATAAACATTAATCCTACTTTACCATTCATATCATATTAATAAAAGGAGCTACTTCTCGTTCATCCTTAAGTAATTTCCTGGTAAAGCCTCAGTTATATGGTTAGTTTATCCAGCAAAGTGAATGAAAGGTATCCTCCTACCCTTTTATTTTTAACCTTCAGGTTATTAGAAAAGAGGAAATATCTTCAAGGATTGGGATACTAGAAAATAGGGACACTCCTGAAATAAAATATAAATGAAGTTAATCAAACATACTCAAAGACCTGAAATGAAAGATCAGGATTTTAAAACCAATCAAAATACTGATGTTCAAAATAATTTCAAAAAATACTTGCAGAAAGACAAGTCATAATCAGTTTTTGGGAATTTTTCTGATATTAATAAAGTATATAAAGTCAAAACTGATCCCAAGTAAATAATGCCACCCAATTCCTCACAAAAACACAGTATTCATATTGAAGACAGTGCTAAGAACACACATATAACTTGACTTCAAGGAAAAGAACAAAGTACACTACTGTTACTGATTTTCCTAACACTGCCTGTGCTGAGGAGACACGCAGTCGGCTGCTCACCAGAGCCTCTGACGGGACAAGCCTCAGGAATGGTTCCGATGCCCCAGCAGCGGCCGGGCTCACAGCAGCACTGCATTTTCGTCATTCTGCCTGGGAGCTCTTGCGCACAGCGACCATTCACCAGGCCCGAGAAACACGTGCCTGTTCTCTGATCTGAACATGTGGAAATAAAACAGAAGGCATGCCTGAATTATTTCAGGTTCTTATGTCAATTATTTAACATATCAGAAGAGGCTAAGTAAAGAAAATTATTCTACTTAGCTCGAATATATATCTATTTATTGTCTTAGTCTCTATGACATTTGTTCATTTCTTTATTTACTGAGCAAATATTCACTGAGAACCTATGCCATGCCATATTCCAGGGATACAGGAATGAAAGATATGAAGCAGGTATGTGCTCCTATTACACTAAGAAGCCAAGCCCAGACAGATTCAGAGTTTGAAGGAAAGCAAGAACCCAATCCCAGCCTAGATTATCCAATCCCCAGCTGACCTGCTGAAGCATAGTATTATTTGCCACTGAGAGTTGTGGATTGTTTGTTACATAGCAATACCTGACTGATAGAGTTGCTAGTCTAGAAATGGTGATCGCAAACAGCTCCTCTCAGACAGGGGCATCTGAGCAGAGACGTGCATAATGTGACAGCATGAGCCACTCAGTTATCTCAGGGAAGAGATGTTCAAAGACGAAGAGGATGTAGTCAGAAAAGGGAACACAAAAGGAATAGTGGAAGCCTCTAAGCTCAGAGCTATCAAGGACAAGATCACGCACAACCCTGTAAACCATGAGAAAAGGACTTCTGGATTTCATGTGGAGTGCTGTTAACAGTTACTGGATGCTTTCAGTTAGAGGAAAGGGAAGGGTCTACATTTTTTAAGAAGATCTCTTTAGATGCTGACAGTAGCAAGTGCAAGAATATCAGTGAAAGTAATCGGAAAGGCATGATGGTGGCTTGGATGAGGGTGCCATCTTTGACAATGATGAGACTGGTCAGATGGCAGACATATTCTGAAGGTACAGCTCAGGGAGTGGGGTAATAGAGAGTTTTGGAAATTTCCTAAGTCTTTGACTTAGACAACTGAGATGGGAAGACAAGGAGAAAAGCAGGATTAAGGGACTTAGTACAAGGCTCTTCTTTAAGTTGTGTTACGCTTGCGATGTTGAATATAGGAACCCAGGACCCAGAGGAATGGTCAGGCTGAAGCCGTATACTTGCAAACGACCTGTGTATACATGCAGTTGTAAGCTGTGAGGCTAGTAAGACATTTTCAAGAAGTAGGGGCAATGGATTATGTCAAATGGTGATGACAGGTCAAGTCAGGTGAGGACCATGCTGTAACTGGGGGCCTGGCAGGATGCTACGGTGAGGAGATTGGGCATTATCTTGCAATGTTGGCTGTAGAGCAGTTAACACGATCAAAGAGGACTCTAATAAACATCATTCTGCCAGCAAGGTAGAGAATGGATCAAAATGGAAGAAAAAGGCTGAAAGACATCACTGAAAGAGAACATAAGATGCAAAGTTGTATAGGGATAAAATATTAATATCAACTATAAGCCCTGTGGGCTTCAACTGAAACTGACTTTATTGTGAGCAATGGGAAAAAGAAAACAAAATAAACTATGGGTCTAGCTCTTTATGTATTATTTAACTTTCATCAAGAAGCCTCAAAGAAGTTTTGGCTCTGATTGCAAGAAGAAATAAGTACCACAAAAATCAAGATCTACACATCGATAATGTAGATGAAGCTATTAATTACAAAAAAATTTCATTAGTAGGTAAAGCTAATTTTTTATACTAGATACAGAGTTTAAAATAAATGTATTATTTTCTCAAATGGTCTGCAGTATACCTCAGGTTGCTGCTAAGCGACTGTTCAATAAGTGAATTGGGTATAAGGTACTCCCTATAAGAATCAAAACACTTCCTTTCACTTCCCAAAAGAAACCTAATATGTCCAAAACCCAAGTACTAAATTTGAAGCACATATGCATACTTGAATATACCACGGACATTTCCTAAACTTCATAAGCTGAACTTGAACAGACAGTCACTGGGAATAAGTTCAGTAAGTTTCTGTGCCCAAAAATGATGGAGGAAAAGAATTTTTGGAATATTTATTCCAGGAACCCTGAGTATCATATTTCTACACTTACTCAGCAGCTACATTCCTCAAGAATAGGATGTAAATCTAGATAAGAAAGTCCTAAATTATCTAATCATCATGGTTACAGAATACAGTTACTACAAAGTAGGCTGAATGTGTTTCTCTCTTAAAGTCTTCTGCAAGGAGAAGGTTGTACCACAAAGTCTGAGAAAAAAATAAAAGACAAAAGTCAGAAAACAAAAGACGAGAAGAACAAAACCACAGCCTTGAACCAGAAGATTTAGGTCTCCCATCAAAATTTTACCATCTGATTTTGCAACTATACTTAACTCCTCTTCCTCATGGAACAGGGTTAATGGCAGAGTTAAAAAAAAACAGTATTTGTTCTGTTTCCAAACAGAATTGTAGGTTAGCTATCGTGAATGCCCCTCCCAACTGAAACATCCTGCATAAAATATGAAAAAATATTTTAAAAAATACATCAGCTGGCTGGCATGAAATAAAGGGAAAAACAGAGTCATAATGACGTCAAAACAGGAATCTTAAGATGTAAGTACACAGCTAGGTTTCAGCCTTAGAGCTTCTGCAAAGCTCTAGAGACTTTGAATTTCAGCCCTGATATAGTTCCATAGGGTCTACAGCATAAAAGAAAAACCCCATATTCCTTCTTCCAGCACAAAACTTCATAGGAAACCCCATAAACCTGGGGCTCCAAAGAACCACATCCTTGGTACAAGACTATAATGTACAGGTGGGCAGCTAAGATTGAGGGAAGGTAAAAACACATCTCTCCCAAGAATCTCTAACCACAAGCTCTTCCTCAAAGAGACAGCTTTGATGTCTCAATTCATAGTAGGTTTGTGGTCTGAAAAACTTCAAAGGAAGACTAGACTACATCAAGGTCCGCAGGCAGGGATACTGGATACCAAGCAACTGGCAAAAGCCAAAACAGAACAAAAGAGGACTTAATATTATGCAGGTCTCAAAGAATTCCCACAGACAAGTCCCAAGAACAGGAATAGCTAACAAGAAAATAAATAGCTAAATAAATGAGTGAATAAATAACACATAAAGAAACAAGGGTCCATTAAAAAGTGGCTGAATAAACATCAGATATCAGATACAGAATGGTCAGACTGATTCTGACAATTTGTGATTATTTGTAATGACAATTCATTTAATATTAATTATAACTAAGTTATATTTAATATGCTTAAGACAATGAAAATCTAAAAATGTGAACAGGTAAAAAGAGTTCATAAACCATGAAAGAGGGACTTAAAAAAATTCAGTGGAAGTTCTATAAATGAAAACTATCACAAATAAAATAAAATGTTTAGTAATATATCATGCAGTATACTGCATATAAATTAAAAGAGAATTAGTGAGCTCCAAAATATATCTGAATAATTTATCTTCAGTGTAGTTCAGAGAGATGAAGAGATGGAAAATATTTTTTAAAAGAAGGTTAAGAATGTTGTGGTAAGCATGGGAAGGTAACATACATCTTGTAAGCATACTAGAAAGAAGCAATAAGCAGACTGGGGGAGAGGCAATATTTAACAGATAATATAGCTTAGAACTTTCTAACCATGCTACGAGACAATCTCAGATCTAGGAAGTCCAAAAAATCTAAAGTGGGAAAAACAGAAAGAAATCCACAGCTCGCCACATCACTGTGAAATTGCAGACCAATAAAGAAAAAGTAAGGAAGTTAAAAATGGCTGGAAAGAGAGACAAATCACCTGCTAAGGAATATTTAAACCAATCACCGGTTTTTTAATAGCACTAATGGATGCTAAAACCCAACTGGAATATTGTATCTTCTGTATACTATGATAAAATAGCTGTCAGCCTGAAATTTTGTATCCCAAGAGACCATCTTTCCAAAGGGAAAATTAAGGTGATTTTCAGGAACACACACAAAAAAGAAATTATTTTTTCTACCAAAAAATTCTTGCTGAAGGGAATTTTAGAAAAGGTTCTTTTTTCTTTCTTTTTTTCTTCTTTCTTTCTTTTTTTTTTTTTTTAAAGTCAGTTCCATGCTGGGTACAGAGCCCAACACAGAGCTTGAACTCATAACCCTGAGATTTAAGACCTGAGCTGAGATCAAGAGTGGATGTCTAACTGACTGAGCCACCTAGATGCTCCCTAGAAAAGGTTCTTCAGGCAAAAAGAAAACTATTCCAAAACAGAAGGCTGAAATACATAAGGGAATAATGAGGAAAAATAGTTAGATATATGAATAAATATAAATAAGCACTAAAATATTACACAGTAATAATAATGATTAATTTGTTGCAAATACAGAATGGCAATTGGATATAATTTTTAAAATCTAGAAGAGGGAGATCAAAGTGTGACCATTCTAATATTCTTTTACTGTTTAGATGTGGGTAAAATAAAGGTTAATTTTAGACTTTAAGCTACACATGCATCTTAAAATACTAGAATGAACACTAAATCCACAGAATTATATAATTTCTGAACTTTTAACTAAAAAAAGTTAAATGGAGTGTGGGGAAGGAAGGAAAAACCAATAAATAAAAAAGAGCAAGAAAGGAAAAAAGTAACAAAAAAATAGGAAGCACAAAGAAGGTAACTGAAATGCGAACATATTGGTTACTGTAACAAATACAAATGTATTTAAATCTCAATTTAAAAGACAAAGATTGGGGCGCCTGGGTGGCTCAGTGGGTTAAAGCCTCTGTCTTTGGCTCAGGTCATGATCCCAGGGTCCTGGGATTGGTCCTGGGATTGGTCCTGGGATTGAGCCCTGCAGTAGGCTCTCTGCTCAGCGGGAAGCCTGCTTCTCTTCTTCTCTCTCTTTGCCTGCCTCTCTGCCTACTTGTGATCTCTGTCCATCAAATAAATAAATAAAATCTTTATAAAAAAATAAAAAATAAAAGACAAAGATTTTCAGACTGAAAAATTTTTAAGAATTAGATTTAGAGGAGATACATTTATAAACTAAGGAAGAAGAAGAATTGAGAGGAAAAATTACACAGCAGGCATATACTTAAATCTCCAAGGCCCACTCACAAAATGAGATGCATAACGAGATAAAATAGACAAAAAGAAAATATTCAGAAATAGATAACAAATAAAAGTAAAGTAAACAATGTTAGAGAGTCAATACATACTGAAAAAAGGCTCAATTCACCAGGAAAATATAATACTTTAAATTCTCATCACTTTGTAACATAACATCAAATTACAGAAACAAAATCTTGGAGACCACAGGGAGAAACAGAATTCTACTATGACAGTGGGATATTCACACAACTCTTTCAGTAACTGACAATATGGTAGACAAAATTCAGTAAATGAAGAAAAAATGTGAAAAGCACAGGCAACAAGTTTGAGCTAATGGATATATCTAGTCAACTGGAGAAAACACATCTTTTCCAAGCCCGCATGGAAAATTTGCAAAACAGGGAAACCCTGTACACCCTAAACAACTCATGGGTCAACTACAGTATTGAAGTGGAAAGAAGGTACTATGTATAAAAACGAGTAAGGGCTCATCGGGAATCCAGGAAGACTTTATACCAATCAGTCCCAGATTATAAGAATCTGCAATGATATTGTGAAAGGTCTGCAAATCTGTATTTACAGTGAACACTGCAACACAAGTATAAATGCCTCATCATATGAAACCACTACTGTGATTTCCATATATGAAGACTGCACTGTGACTAATAAAATACAAATTCATTTAAATGTATTACTGAATACTCAGTTGCTTTTCCATTATGCCATTTCCTAAAGATACTGAATTATAATTCAGTGTAGTTCTAAAAAGCATCTTTTTATATCAAAGAGCAATCTTCAAATTCAATAAATATAAATAACCAACATTTTATACAGCTTGGAAATCTCTGATCAGTCTTAAGATATGTATAGGAGGAAACCATGTCATTTGTGATAAAATGGAAGGGGAGGGAGAGTGGATTAGAAAATAAATCATAACTTTTAAAAATAAATTCTACTACTAGTTTCTTCTAATAACATTAGGGAGGTGGGTAATCTACTTCTAATCCCGTGTGTCAAAAACATACTAGGATAAGCTACAGATCAATCTGATGCATCCTTGTTAAGATCTCCCCCAAAACACATCTCAATGCAAAACAGGGGCTCTTTCCTTTGCCCAGCAAAAATTAAATGGTCCTTAGAAATCTCTGTTTTAAAAACGTGTCACATGGAAGAATATCTGGAATAAAAAAATGGACATAAAAAAGGGGATACCCAAAAGAAGTAAGAACTGTCTAGGCAAACCATCCCTTGAAATGAGTGAATAAATAAATCCTTCGGATACTCGGTGTTATGTTTAACTGCAGGACTGATACACCAGAAGTAATAAAAACAAGTCTATTTTTCTAACAATCTATCACCCTCACTACATTTCTGAACAAGGTTTACATGAAGTCTCATTTAAAGCCACACTGGAAGAGGAAGCAATTCATCTCCCTGATTAAAATATAAATCTATCTTGAAGTAAAATAATGGTAATTTTATCAGAGTGTTTTCATGGCTTGACATTTACTCTAAGCTTGATTTGAGAACTAATGGTTAATTAGACGATGTGATGAAAACCTTGTAAAAGCTGGGGATTGTACCCCGAAATAAACAGATCTCCTGTTGAAGGAGTTTGGCTCATTAAAAATGAAGGATTCAGCCGGAAAACACTGATAAGATTAGCTCAGGTTAGAACACTAGTGATCCTAGGTGTTAGGTAAATAGCAACCATTGTTTCAGGCTTCATCCCCTGATCCTGGAGGACTGCACCTGCCTCTTTGATGGTCTGGAGCCTACCTGGGTTCCCCTTGACTAATTCTGCAGATTCCTGTGATTTCTCAAATACTTCCATGAGGCTTTCATGTTTCCCTTACATAAAACTAACTAGAACTAGGAACAATGAAAGAAGCAAAAGTACTGTGGCTCCTAGGTTTATCGCTTCCTTTAGAATAGTGAGTTTTCTTCCTTACTATCTAACCTTTTCTTTCTAGGACTTTCCTTCTTAATTAAAACTAGTATCTCTGTTCCACCAGTTGACTTGTATGTGATTCTGAAGTTAAAAGTGAAACACTATTCAGTCTCCTGCTGCATCTCTGTCTCCCTTTCTCCCTTTAGTTAAACATTTTTAGGCGTTCTGGGTTTTTTTTGCAAATATGCATGTGCTCATGTGATCAACACCCATGACCACACAGGGTGCTGCATGACAACAGCATATCCCGGTCGTCACTCTAAATCATTGCATGAAGACCTGTTTCTTTTAAAATGCTTTTCCCCCATTGATTTTCATCTCTGGTCTATGTCCTGCTCGAACATCTTGATAGGCTTTCACGGCCCTCGGGATCAATCTGAAACTCCTCAGCATAGAAGTTAAGAACCTTAGCAACCAGAACTTAATCTCAACCATCTTTCTTGTTTTTTCTCCAGCTATTCCCTCCCTCAGCTCTCTTTCACAGATATATTCTTCACACCCTCTCCAGAGCCCCTCAGACACTTTCTGTGTCTGCAGTCTTACTCACACCTTTCTTCTTTCTTACTCGGCACACCCCTGTTCCCTTCATGCAATTCCTACCTGTGTGCCAAAGTCTACACCCATACCCACTTCCTCAAGAATTTTTGACTTAGAGAATCCAACGCCTACAAAATGATTTAGCAGTTAATCACCCATGGCCTTAAACATTTTATTATTTTTTTTTCACATTTCTGTTTTCAGGTTTTGTTTTCTTAAGAATATTGCAAGACAACATTGTGCACTGAAACATTTGTAAGGCTCAAGAAAATGTCCTTGGATGTCATGGCCATAAGATTTCTACATGCTTATTGCTCTCATTTCCTGAACTTTGTGGCTTTGCTGCTGACTGGTACTTTGAAATCTCTCTGCTTAGGGTTCCTGCTGGATCCATGTTCACAATAGCAGACATACCATCTTGCATACAGAATTTGCTCACTGCTCTTATCAGTTCATTAGTTACTCACTGCTGTCTGCTAGTCACTCTCTCTGCCTACATTACAATGTGGAAATTAAGTATTAATAATGCCAGAGTATTCCAAAATAACATCAGGGTCATTAAACTGTGCTATTAAAAATGCTTCTAAGAAAAAGATTATTAGCATGTTTCTATTCTTCTTTAGAATGGACATATGTTAGTACTCTATGTTGAAAAGAAAGCTCTGTTCTGGGTATTTAAAAAAAAAACTTGATAAAACATACTAGATAAAATTGCCTCAGCATTTGACTTTTATATTTAGTATAAAGTAAAATGTGAAAACTATCTTAGTTTGAAATTAAAATGTCCAGCTAAATTCTTCTGCCATGTGAAATTGTTTTCCTACACACAAAAGAAATAAGGCAGTTTACTGGTGCTTTATAATGCGGTTTATACTCAGGATATTTTTATTAACTAGAATAAGAAATGGGGGCAGCAGGGGTGCCTGGGTTGTTCAACTGGGTTAAAGCCTCTGCCTTTGGCTCAGGTCATGGTCTCCGGGTCCTGGGATAGAACCCCACATCGGGCTCTCTGCTCGGTGGGGAGCCTGCTTCCTCCTTTCTCTCTCTCTGCCTGCCTCTCTGCCTACTTGTGATCTCTGTGTGTCAAATAAATAAATAAATAAATAATCTTAACAAAAAAAAAAAGAAGTGGGGGCAGCATTTAGCATATGCCACTCTCAGAAGAGAGCTGCAGATAACATGCAGTTTCATATTCAAGAAAAATTTTTGAGTCCATCCAACTCATTACTGTTAGTATATATGTGGTTATAAAATAAATGGCACAGACCTATCTATAACATACACAATTTAATCATAAACAAATGCAGTGCAAGAAAAAGACAGTCTCAGATTTTAAAACATCAAAATCAAAGATCTCTTACACATTAAAATATTAGATTTGTTTTTTCTCATCTACGGAAAACACATACTTATTCCAAATGTAATAGAGTTATTCAAAAAAGTTTTCAGCTGCTTACTTAAGTTTAACAATGGTTTTATAATTTTGGAGAGCCACTCTTCCCTCCTTAGGGGATCTTTGTTCCTGGGTCAGGATGCTGACCCTGGAATGAATGGGGCCTCTTGCTTAGCATGGGTCTCACTGTGCTTCAGCTCTCTGGAGCTCAAGCAGGCTCTTATCTTGGGGACATATCACATCCACTGTATCACACCCAGCAGGATGCCAAATGATGCAACGCAGTCATTAACCAACGCAAAAGTCTCACATTCAACATCATCTCCCTCATCCCTCAGATGGTTTGTCTATTCATTTCTAAAAGATTTACTGAGCCCCAACTTCCATACAAGGCACCATGTAAGGCTCCGAGGGAGCAGTGTAAGGCCGGACCAATGGAGCTCACAGTCCAGCCAACAAATAAAGCACAAGTATCTGTACAGTGTGCTGAAGTCAGAAATGAAGGAAATGAAAAATATTATGGGGAAGGCTGATTAATTTTTCCCAAGAAGAAAATGTGATATCTAATTGGGGACTTAGAGGATGAGTTAGGTTTTAATGATCACAGAAAGAGGAAATCAAGATGCTTCAGAAGAGCAGATACCGTGGGCCAAGCCATGGCAGTTGGTCACAGAGAACAGTGAGAGGAATGTGAGTGTGAGGCAGCAAGTCATTAGCAATGAGTCTTTTTTTTTTTAATATTTCATTTATTTTACAGAAGGACAGAGAGCATGAGTGGGGGAGGGGATGCAGAAAGAGAGCAAGAAAGAGAATGTCAAGCAGACTCCATGAAGAGCACAGAGCCTGATGCAGAGCTTCATCTCAGAACACTGAGATAATGAATGACCTGAGCTGAAATCATGAGTCAGATGCTTAACTGACTGAGCCACCCAGGCGCCCCAGCAATGAGTCTTGACTACAGATTGGTACCAGGTTCTAAGGGTTTTGAATGTCCAGGTAAAGACTCAGAACTTTATAGAGGCAGACAAGAGATAAAGAGAATTTATCATAATTTCATGGTAAACCAAATATCTGACAGTGCAGAAAAACAACCTCCATAAATCACTGCGAATCTTGATCTTGATTATCTGAATATAATGAAGAATATGCCTCCTTTCCAATGCAAAAACAAAGTGAACACAAATTTTGTTTGACAAATATTTAGAAATGTAAAAAATCAAATACAAAAAATTAATTTGGAAATATGATATAAAAGATTAACATTTGTGTCAAATTCTTCTAACTAGTTTGCTTCTCTTCTCAGCCCTTACCAACTCCATTCTAATCCATGCTCAAAGGCCTCTGATTACTCCACCTGCCAAATAAAATATATACACCTGATGTGGATGTCTAGAACTTCACAAGAATAACCTCACTTACATCTCTAGCCTCCCTTCTTATTCTAGCCATATTCTAGAATGTAAGTTTCCTGAAACTAGGGTCTATGGCATCAGCCAATGATGTTCAATGCTGACTCCCAAATTGGTATTCCTCCCACAGAGTTGAATCCAGGCCTGTTTCAAGCTGATGAATACGTGTACGTGTATGTACACAGATTATCCTCCTACATAGTTTTAGAAAATCAAACCAAGTGGAGGTTCGACTAGTTTTCAACCCTCACAGACCTCTCACTTCAAAATTAAATTAAACTAAATGAATTAGACTTACATGTGGTGAGTCAACAGGCACACTGACCCTACAACCAGTTAAATTTCTCCAATTTCTACACTTAATAGTCCACATAAAATGTTTGACCTAATATAAGATACAGACTTGATGCATTCATAAAGAACAAACAACTATCATTCAAATCTCATTACTCTAAGATGGGAGAGGGAGGCCAGACATAGATAACCTACCTCTCCAAGCAGATTGTCCGCACAGTACCTGAGAAACCACTCACATTAGAGACCTTGATACCTAGATACAGGGTCTCCACCTGCTTGAAATAGCTAAGGAGGCAGTGTAGTGTCAGAGTAACACAGGGGCAGGAGTCCCAGAGATCTGCATTAGAACACCGGCTCCATCTGCTGGAGGTAAGTCACTTAGCTAACCTCTCTGAACCTCAGATTTCTTTGTCTGCAAATCTGAATAATTAAACCGATCACACAGAGCTATCACGAGGATTACATAACATATGGGTCCAGGGCAGGCACATTCCCTTTCTTCTCCTCTTAACCATAATCAAGAATGTTTTGCTACACACTTCCTAGAAGAAACTGAGGAAGAGAGGGGTCAGTGGGCAAGTCAGAACTTGCCCAAGGCTGCACAGTTCTGAGATACTGAGGTAATACAGATGTGCAGTGCCTTACACATGGCATTGGTTTCAGAAATGGTAATGATTATTTTTACTACTACTCCCTCTGGTTTTTTTTTTTTTTTTTTAAGATTTTATTTATTTATTTGACAGAGAGAGACCACAAGTAGACAGAGAGGCAGGCAGAGAGAGAGAGAGGGAAGCAGGCTCCCTGCTGAGCAGAGAGCCCGATGCGGGACTCCATCCCAGGACCCTGAGATCATGACCTGAGCCGAAGGCAGCAGCTTAACCCACTGAGCCACCCAGGCACCCCTGATTTTTTTTTCTATTACAGTCACTGTTATTCTTCTATTAGTATTTATGATGACAATATAGTATTCCCAAGGCAGAATCTACACCTCTCACATTCACATCGCATGGTGGCCCTAAGTTTAAGTTTTGCTCAATAATGGATGACCAAGACCATGACTGAGAAATACTATTTCATCTTTCCAAACAAGGGAAAACATACAAATATATTTGGCTTTACTTTGAATATATTTAAAACACAAATTAAAGGTGTCAGTTTCTTTTTTGTAATCACTCTTTTCACTAGAATAAACAAGCTGTAAGTAAATAAGACCCTGACTACATTCATGATTCATAGCAACAGAAGAAGCTTTAATTACTACATTCTGTCTCCCAAGGCAGATTTTTTTAAAAAAGTATCTTTCTCTTGTCTTTGTGTCTCTAGCACTGGGCAAGAGCAATGTCTTGAGGAAGTCTTCGTTCATCTCCAAAAAGACACTGACAACATAAAACAAACCCAGATGGCTTTTGAAACTGAAGTCTTTGCAAAGAGCACCTGGTCTATCAAGTCCTCAATAGGGGTGCCATCTATTTTAAACAACTTTTTCAGCCATTTTCCCAATGGTTTTATAATCGTTGCCATCTTCATACACATTTGGGCTATTCTGTTATTATAAAGAAGCACTGTACTGTGCCTTCAAAAATCCAAGGCTTACCAATGCACCGAGAGCCATCTGTTGAGGTGACGTAGCCACGTGGACAAATGCAAAAATAGCTTCCCACGGTGTTGGAACACTCGCCAGTCTCACATATCCCAGGAATGATGCTGCACTCATCGATGTCTAATCAAGGGAAGGAGGAGAAGATGATTGAGAAAGGCCTCCATTAAACAGCTTGAACAAGTGATTTTTTTTTTAAAGAGTATCAGAGCAATCATGGTTGATTAGGTCAGATCATATAACCCTGAATATACTCTTGTTTCAGGCCCTGAGGAATTTCTCACACATATCTATGGGAACTGAGATGAAAGTAAACTCCCATGGCAGTAACACAATGCCAACGAAAGCAAAACTCTATATCCTTTTCTCCCCCCACCCCACAATTGCAATTTAAATTGAAAATAAGTAAGATGCCAATGTTTTAGTTTCTGTTCTATATCAATTAGGGAATTATCCTACTACAACCTTAAACACACACACACACACACACACACACACACACACACATAGGGATTACATTTTAAAATGTGGAATAACAGAATACATTAAAAAATTTATAGCTGATTTTCATGCTAATTGTCTGAACCAAGGGGTGGTAGCAAGTAGTTTTTTTTTTTTTTTTTTTCCTATTTGGCTTCGGGACATGTTTTTGTACTTACATTTGAATATGGGTGTATTTGACATTCTCAGAATTAACTTTAAATCTAAAATAATATAGAAACATGGCAGAGGGCAAACTTGGGAGGCTTTGGGAGGTGTCCAGTTTTCCCACTGTACCTCCCTGCACTTACCCGTTCAGCTTACTCAATACTTGGACTAGTCTATCTCCTTGCAAGTTCGTGAAAGGTGTGCTTTCTTTTAAACTTTAGTGAAAGCAGAAAACAGGTCCATTTATATAAGTATTAATGTATTTTTCTTCTTGTTCAGTAAGCAGAGAGAGGTGGAAAGTCAAACAAAACTACAATTAAGTATACCAGGACCTAAATACTAATACATTTAAGAGGAAATGAGCAATTGTGAGGGAAATCCAGCCGCAGATGCCTAGGAGTTGATCGTCTAAGGCACAGAGCTAGTAAAGACCACTGAATACAGAGAAGGATTTAAAAGTCATAAACATAATGATTACAGAAAAGCAAACCTTAGCTTTTAGTTTCTTTTGAGTTTTTAGTTGCATATTTATTTTTTAATGTATAAAAAAACAGGCAAAAATCATATTCTTGTAAATATAAGGAAAGAAATTTTAAACCCCACAATTTAAAAAATAGTTGGCAATACCTTTCTTGAATTCCTCCATTGATCTAATCATTCTTTTTTCCCCCATTTATTCTGACAAGTTACTCTTGCCTACAAGCTGTGTCATGAAGTAACTATAAGCCTGTGTGTCTTCTTGGAATGTTCTCATATAAAAAAGTTACCAGATTCAGACATTCCCTGAAATAATATCTTCATTTGAGGCTTAGCAGTTAGCCACTGAAGGCACACGGGTACAAATCAAAATTGACCAACTCCCTAAGAGAGATCAGAATTCTAACATGAATTGACTAGATGAGAAGCAAGTACATAATGTGGTGCAGTTACCATCAGATTTAATTCAACAAAACAAAACCATGTGTGCAAAACTAGGACCTACTGCATCTTGTGCTGCTATCTTAGGGCCGTGCATCTTAATGAAATGGAATGTGAATTCAGAATAGAAAGGAAACTAGAAGGACTATGCTTTAATCACCGAACACACTGATCAGTCACTTGAGGATAAGGAAGACTATACAAGAGACGAGCACACAGTGCAGCAAGCATTGCAGAGGTAAGACAGCCCTTCTGATCCTCTATGGTCATAGCAACAGTCCAGGCACTTATGAGCCCAGGGCTGATCTAAATTCTTAAAAATTAGAACCCTTACGTTCTCCATTTAAGCATTAACTCTTATTTCCAAGCATTTCTTTTTATAATAAAGAACTTCATGCTCTACTTCCAAATACCATCCCTGACAATGAAGAGTAGAAAACTCAAAGAGGTTTGACATTTTTCTTTTTGAAGGAAAAGAAAAACCTGGAACAGAGAACACATGGAGTGATATTAAACTTGTGGTTTTTGCGTTAAATATTTTCATGCACAAAAACTCCATGTTTCACAATTCTTAGAATTAACTAGGAACCTTATAAGGTTAGTGTCCAAATAATTGTATGAAAAAGGCTTCTTCTAAAGTATTAAGAAATCCTATATGGACACTAGGAATGTATTTCATTTTTCAGTAGCCACCCACCTAAATTTTAAAAATTCATTGCTTTTCTTTTTAAACTGATCAAAACACCCTGTATGTCAATGCAGTCATGCCCAATGTTTACCAATTTAAATCTAGCATTAACAGTTATGGTAAGAAGGATGTGTGCCTTCAGCTCTTTTATAATATTAGTTCTTCAAGATCATATGTCACAATCAGATTTGAAAGCAGTATCTTTGCAAATATAAAGAGTACACTTGCTTGGTAAGATACAGAGAAGTGTGTCTAAAGATAAGCCTATTCACTGAAAAAGGCAAAGTCTTAATACAAGGAGTTGGTTTCATTCATCCTCAGTGTATCTAATGTGCCTCCAACAACCTTCTCTTAAAAAAAGTTTATTTAGGGGCGCCTGGGTGGCTCAGTGGGTTAAAGCCTCTGCCTTCGGCTCAGGTCATGATCTCAGGTCCTGGGATCGAGCCCCGCATTGGGCTCTCTGCTCAGCAGAGAGCCTGCTTCCTCCTCTCTCTGCCTGCTTCTCTGCCTACTTGTGATCTCTGTCTGTCAAATAAATAAATAAAATCTTTAAAAAAATTTTATTTATCGGATCAGAGAAAGACAATTATCATATGATGATCTCTCTGATATGAAGAATTTGAGAGGCAGGGTGGGGGGCTGTGGGGGTAGGGAGGGAAAAAAATGAAACAAGACAGGACTGGGGAGGGAGACAAACCATGAGAGACTCTTAATCTCAGTAAACAAACTGAGGGTTGCTGGGGATTTGGGGGAGGAGGAATAGGGTGGCTGGGTTATGGATACTGGGGAGGGTATGTGCTGTGAATTGTATAAGTCTGATGATTCAGACACCTATGCTCCTGAAGCAAATAATACATTGTATGTAAATTTTTTAAAAAGCTTATTTATGGGGTTGGGGGAGAGGGAGAGCTCCCATGTGGCTCAGTTCTTAAGCACTGGACTCTTGATTTTGTCTTAGGTCATGACCTCAGGGTCATGAAATTGAGCCCAGCATTGTGTCCCATGCTCAGTAGAGAGTCTGCTTGAGGTTCTCTTCCCCGCCCCATCACTTCCCCCACCTGAAGTTGTGTGCTTTCTCTTTCTCTCTAATATAAAAATTAAAATCTTTAAAACTTTATCAGTTTGGTGGTTTTGGCTGGCAAATACCAGAAAAGTTGGTCTAAAGGGCCATAAACCAAAAAATTAATAGCTTGCATATCTCAAGTCCATATGGCATGGACATCAGGGTTAGTTTAAGTCAATGTCTTTTGTTCATTTTCTCTGAGATTTGCTCAACTATGCACTCTGTGCTTTGATTTCATCCTTAGGCTATCTTCCCTGATGGGAGCAAAACAACTGTAGCAGTTTTCTAGGCTTGATCTTTGACTGCAGGACACCTAGTAGAAGAGAGGGTGTCTCTTCCTGGGGCTCTCTTTTAGGAGGGAGGAAACTTTTCTCCAAGGGCACCCAGCAAACCTTCCCTGTTCTCCTAATGTTCTGAGCTATATTCCTCTAGCCAGGAGAATATGCTGGTTGGCAAAGGCCTGGAATCCTGAACCAATTACCGTAGCCAGTGGAATGCACTTAGACTAATAAAGAACACCAAAAACTAAAGCAAAAAACAACATGGTTAAGTACATCTGAATAGAGAGCACAGCTGAAGCATGGAACGTGTACTAGAATGGATAGGAAGGTGATGGAAAATGAGCTTAGTTAGTTAGTCATGGGCTGAATCCTGGAGAGTCCTCCCAAGGACTTTGGCTTTTATTCTGAGGTGATTTATAGTGTCTATGAAGGAGGTTAAACAAGAGCATTCATTAGAAAATCAGTATTTTAGAAAGACAATTCTTGTGTGTAATGTAGACAGCTAATGATTAATGATTAACTAGAGATTAATGATGAGAGTACGGAACAAGCTTTATGATGAGAAAAAGAACATATTTTCGTGAGATATGAGGAAGGAGAAATCAACAGGACTTTGCTACAGCATTAAATTTCAGACTTCTTGCTTGATTAACAAGGGAGATTAATGGTAGCTCTATTAACAGAGAACAGGACATGGAAAGAAGACATTTTAAGGTCAAGCTGGGTTTTGGACTTTCTGAACTTCAGATTTTTGAGAGAAATGGGCAGCAATTCCAACTGCATAGCTACAAGTTTGAAACTCAATAAAGACATAAGGGGTAAAAATATACACTTGTGATTTATCACCAACTCAGTGAGTTGTGTTTGAAGTTGTAGCAATAAATAAGATGTGCAAAGGAGGTATGTAATGAAGAGAGCTGAATTTAAGGAGGGAAATTCTGAGAACCTCCACATTCTAAGAGAAAATCAAGGGAAGAAAAGTCACTAGAGCAGACTGGGGAGGAAAAATTAGGGAGAGATGAGGAAGAACATGATGAACAAAAGCCAGGGTGCACACTGTCAAAAAGGGGGCTATTGATTGTGCCACGGAAGAGTAAAGAAAGAGAAGGGCTGGAAAGTAGTTGGTAATTTGAAAAAGTTGAGCACAGGGTTTTTTTTTTTTTTTTTTTTAAGGAAAATTAGATCTAAGTGAAACCATCTGACAGATTTGACTGCCAAACCACAGAACCTCATATTTGTCAACCAACATTTACAACATTTACTGTAAATCTTACTCTAAGCAGAATATAATGAATAATTTGGTAAGTAGTGCTAAGTGTGATCTCAGATATCACTGAATTCTAAGAACATGGCCCTAGAGATTCTGTCAATTCCAATATGGATGTATACTATAAAGCAGTCCATGTAATAATTACGTTATAGAGAACTTAGAACAAATTAAATGAGAAAGTCTGCTTTTAAAAAAGTCTTCATATTTTCTTCCTCTCAGTGTCAAGGAACTGTATGTATGTGGTCTATTCTGTATAACTTTTTTTGGTATAGGAAAATATATATTTCCATTTTACCCTGGACTTCTATTAATTAATATGTTATTTAAATTTATGACTAAATTTTAAACAGAATAAACTTCTATCTATTTCAAGCTTTTATAAGGACAACAGGCATTACAGAAATGGCAAAATAAGCTATAATGAAAAAGTAAAATTTGCTTTCCTACTTTCAGATTTTGAATGGTGTCTATCAACTGTACTCAGAATTCCATTGTATATTCAAAAGCAGTTTTACTGAAATATTATGTGGTGTACATTCACCCACTTACAGTGTAAAATTCAATGGTTTTTAGTATAGTCACAGAGTTGTACAACCATTGCTACAACTTAATTTTAGAATATTTCATCACCTTAAAAGTATTCCATCCTGTCAGTAATCACCCTTCCTACCTCCCTTTAAGCTCTAGGGAGTAACTAACTTACATATAACCAAAAGATCTACAACTAATACCAACTAATCTGTCTTTATTGGTTTGCCTGTTCTGGATCTCTCATATAAATGGAATCATAAAATACATGCTGTTTCAGGACTGGCTTCTTTCACTTACTGTAATGTTTTCAAGGTTTATCAATGTTGTGGCATATACCAGTAGTTCATTCCTTTTAATTGCTGAATAATATTCCAGTGTATGGCTATATCACATTTTATCTACTCATTCATCAGTTAATGGATATTCAAGTTGTTTCCTTTCTTTTTTTTGGGCTATTATGGATAAAGCTGCTATGAACATTTGGGTATTAGTTTTATGTGGACATATATTTTCATCTCACTTGAGGATAAACCTAGAAAGGAAATTGCTCAGTCATAAGGTAACTCTATGTTTAATTTATTGAGGAACTGCCAAATTGTCTTCCAAAGTACCTGTAGAATTTTAAATTCCCACTAGCAATGTATGAAGATTCCAGTTTCTCCATATCCTTGCCAAGATCCATTATTATTTTTTATTTTGTAATAATGTGAATTGGTATCACACTGTAGTTCTGGTTTGCATCTCCCTAATGACTAAAGATGTTTAGCACATTTTCACGTACTTACTGGTTTTTTACATTTTTTCTTTGGAGAAATATCTATTTAATTGCTTTGTCCAGCTTTTAATTGAGTTATTTGCCCATTAGTAATTGAGTTTAAGGAGTTCTTTATACATTTTCTACATCCGTTATATACGTCCTTTATATATGTCCTATATATATAATTTGCATATGAATTTCTAATATGAATTTTAGACTGCCTATTTCTGCAAAACAAACAAAAAACAAATCAGAAGTGCAACAGGGATTGTGTTGCACCTACAGATCAATTTAGGAAATACTATCATCTTAACAATATTAAGTATTCCCATCTATAAACATGGGATGTATTCCCTTTTATTTAGAACTTTTAATTTCTTTCAAAAAGGTTTTGCAGGAAACGTCTTCCGTTCCCTTTCCTTTGTTAAATGTATTCCTAGCACTTTGTTCTTTTTGAAATGCAATTGATTTTTATATATTGATATTGCATAACATCAACGTGGCTGAACTCCTTTGTCAGATCTAATAGTTTTTTGGAGGATACCTTCTCCACTTCAGTGGATACCTTATTCACTTCAGTTGACATCTTCTCCTCCAAAGGCATGTCATCTGCACCTAGATAATTTTACTTCCTCTTTTCCAATCTGGATACTCCCTAATTTCTTTTACTACCTAACTGCTCTGTTAGCAAGAAGTATTCATTCTTTTGTCAGGAAGTATGATGTTAACTATAGTTTTTATTATGAAGTATGATGTTAGCTCTTATCAGGTTAAGGATGTTTCTTTCTATTCCTAATTTGTTGATCATTTTTATCATGGAAGGGTGTCAGATTTTTCTAATGAACTTTTTGCATCTACTGAAATGACTGTATGGCTTTTATCTTTAACTCAATTATTTGGATGGTGTATTATATTATTTGATTTTTCAGAGGCTGAACCACCACCTTGCATTCCCAGTATCAGAATGATACTGTCCTCAGAGAATATGTATTTTTATAACCATTATAACTCTGATGGCATAATTTTTTTATCATTAGGAAATGTTCCTCTTTACCACCAGTAACATTTTTTATTTAAAATCTATTTTGTCTGATAATAGTTTAGCCATTCTAAACTATTCTAAACATTCTGTCTGTGCTTTGCATAATGTATCTTGTTCTCACCTTTTAATCATCAACCTATCTATTTTTTTATTTTAAAGTATGTCTTCTAGAGGCAGTCCATGGAATGTGAGAAGGTATTTGCAAATGACATTACAGATAAAGGGCTGATATTCAAGATCTATAAAGAACTTCTCAACACTCAAACAACAAATAACTCAGTCAAAAAACAGGTGGAAGACATGAATGGACACTTCTCCAAAGAAGACATACAAATGGCTAACAGATATATGAAAAAATGCTCAACATCACTAGCCATCAGGGAAATACAAATTGAAACCACAATGAGATACCACCTTACACCAATTAGAATGGCAAAAATTAACAAAACAGGAAATAGAATGGCAAAAATTAACAAAACAGGAAACACCAAATGTTGGTGAGGATGTGGAGAAAAGGGAACCCTCTTACCCTGTTGGTGGGAATGCAAGCTGGTACAGCCACTCTGGAAAACAATATGGAGGTTCCTTAAGGTGTTAAGAACAGAGCTACCCTATGAACCGGAAAATGCAGTACTAGGTATCTACCCCAAAGATAGAGTTAGTGAAAAGAAGGGTAACATGCACCTTCAATGTTCACAGCAGCAATGTCTAAAACAGCCAAAGTGTGGAAGGAGCCAAGATGCCCTTCAACAGATGAATGGATAAAGAAGTTGTCCATATATACAACGGAGTATTATTTAGCCATCAGAAAGGATAAATACCCACTATTTACATCAACATGGATGGAACTGGAAGGGATTATGCTAAGTGAAGTAAGTTAAGCAGAGAAAGACAACTGTCATATGGTTTCATTCATATGTGGGACTTAAGCAATAGCTCGGAGGACCATAGGGGAAGGGAGGGAAATCCAAAGGGGGAGAAATCAGACAGGGAGATAAACCATGAGAGAACTATGGACTCCAGGAAACAAACTGAGGGTTTCAGAGAGGAGGGGAATGGGGGATAGGGTAACAGGGTGATGGACACTGAGGGCATGTGCTGTGATGAGCACTAGGGGTTATACTTAACTACTGAATCACTGAACAGTTCACCAAAAATTAACAATGCACTATACAGTGGCTAACTGAATATAATAATAATAAAAAAAAAACACACAAAGTATGTCTTCTGTAGAAGGTGCAAGGTATCGATTGGTCAAATGTTGTACTTAGGGCCTCTTGGCCAGTTAGCGGTTGACCCTGGATGTACATATGGCATAGAGGATGCTATCACAGTTAAGAGTAAGGGTTTTTTTTTTGCCCCACGTACTGTCAAGGAACAGTAGTCTGGAAGTCTCCTCTCTGATCTCACTCGAGCAGGTAGAGCTTTGGGCATGCCTGGAATTTCACAGGGACAGGGACATCTGTGCTATGGTTTTTAAGCCTGGCTGCCTAGGAGTCCCTCCTTGGTCAGGGTTGCTTAAATTATTCAGCATTTAGTCAGAGGTTATGTTCAAGTGTTTTGTGTCAGTGAGGCCTCTGCCCTGCGTTGATGGGTCTGTGTGGTGATTAAGGAATGCTTTCAAGTCTGACCCTCTGCACATGAGTGGGTGCAGCCTAGTACATACCACAGCTTTCTCAAACCTCAGAGCTGACTGGGATCCTCTGAGAGCTCTTCTGGACTCTTTCCCTGATTCTCTCCATTAAATTTCTGGCCACGCTACTGTTCTGCTTGAATCATTGGGTTACTAGCCTCCTCTTAATTGTCTCCGACCAAAAGTTCTACCATGTATGATAGTGCCCTTAGGTATGGAGGTCTCCATTCTCTGTTCCAAATAAAGCTGTCCCTTCAGGCAGAGTTAAGATTCTCTTAGTCCTCATGATCTGCCTTTTCCCTGGGCACTATAGGGATACTCAGGCAAGGACTCACTATACCTGGAGTGATGCCTCTGCTCTACCAGCAGGTACAAGGGGAAGGAGAGGGCAGTTCCTGTATCCTCAGTACACCCTTCCATGAATGGAACCTCTGCTCTTTGAGCAAACTAGAGTCAGTGCCCTTGGACAACCACTAGTGTACAACCTGGAATATACCTCCCACCTACTGGTGGAAGCTGGGTGTAGAAGAAAAAGCAGTCGTCTCTGTTGTTCCCACCTGGATTAGAGCTTTTGAAAATGGAATAAGGGTAGGGAAAAGGGATAAGAAATACCAGGAACCTGGCCCTCTATGAATTTATTATCTATTAAAGTAGTAAAGAGTATAATCTAGTATAGTAGTATAATCTATTAAATAAATGTAAAACAAGGCACAATATGATGGGTCCCACCAGAGGAGACTAACAATGTACTATCTCAATTCAATTATGAGAACAAGGAAAAGCTGCAGGAGGACACAGCATTAATAAAGAATGCTAAAACATGGGGCAAAACTTCAGTACGGAGAGAAGATGGCAGAGGTTCTTTCAGACAGAGGAAACACTATGAACCAAAGTACAGAGGTGACCAATTAAAAGATATGGATGAGGAATGAACAGTTTCCCATGAGCTGAGAGTATTTATAAGGGAGTAGAAGAAGACAAAACTGGAAAATCAGAATGCCATTCTCAGGAATCTAACCTTATTTTGTAGCAATGAGGAGCACCTAAATCACAAAGCAGGGAAAGAGTAAGAATTTTACTTTTGATGGGAATTAAAGAGTACACTTATGATGAGCATTGAACAATGTATAGAATTGCTGAATAATATATTGTATGCCTGAAGGTAATATAATACTATATGCTAACAATATTGGAATTAAAATTAAAAACTTAATAAAAAATAATTTTATCTTTGGTAAATTTATCTGACAATGTTGATGAAGAAGAACAGGGCTAACGTAAGAACAGGGCGGGAAGAGTAGAGGTAATAACATAGTCCAAGCTCCAGTTAATGAGGGGGGATTAGGAAAGGAAACAATAAATGGAAGAAACATCCTGAGAATAAAAGCAAGAGTAAGAGAAAGGGATGGTAAGATTTCATTACTGAACTAATATTAGCAAAATTAGTAAAATAAATTAAAGACATTTTTTGAGAATATAGATGGTTTCATCATTAACATTTTGAGCTAAAAGTATCTGGAAAATAGCTGAAAATCTAAGGAAGATCTTTATAAAGGGACTGGCAGCTATGGATAAAGACAGATGAAACCATCAATGTGAATAAAATCAGTAAAACTGAGACTATAAGGAGAAGAGAACATAAGAGAAGAAGCTAATGACAGTTTCTAAGGGGATATATTCATTTGAAAGAAGAGAAGCAAGTAAAGATAAAAAAAGAAAAGAGAGGTCACCAGGATTACTGAAAAGGGATTTAAATTTTATTTTATTTTGAAAAGCAATTTAAATTTTTTAGAAGATGTATATATGTATGTATGTATTTAATTGGAGAGAGAGAAGGGAACATTTGTTGAGCATGGGGGCAGGGGTAGAAGAAGAGAATCATCAAGCAGACTCCATGCTGAGTGCACTGCCCAATTCGGGGCTTGATCTTAGGACCCTGAGATCATGGCCTGAGCCAAAACCAATAGTCAGACTCTCAAATGACTGTACTGACCCAGGCACTCCTGATTTAAATTTTAGAAAAGTAAATGTGACAGACAAAATAATGGCTCACCAATGATGTCCAAGTCCTATCCTAGGAACCTGTGACTATTGAGTTCATATGACAAAAGGGATTTGGGGCTGCTAATCCCTCAAATGGAAATGGGGAGATAATCCTGAATTATCAAGTCCAATGTAATAAAGAGTCCTTGTAAGTGGAAGATGAGGCAAAAGTGCCAGTTCAAAGAGAGATGTGAAGATGCTGCATTGTTAGCTGAAGATGGGAGGGGGCTACAAGCCAGGAATGGAGGGAGTTTCTAGAAGCTGGAAATGTAAAGAAAATGAATTCTTCCCCAGACACTTTAGAAGGAATATGCAGTCCTGTCCATTCCTTCATTTCAGTCCTGCCCACACCTTCATTTTGGACTCCTGAGTTCCAAAAATATAAAACACTAATTTGGAGTAACTCAGGCATGAAGTAACAGCAGCAAGAGGCAGTTCCCTTACAGTGCTTTATAACATTAAAACAGTTGGAAAGCTATTTCTATTCAAAAGATGTAAAAGTTACTGATAATACAGTCAAACAATATGAGCTTAAATTTTTGGTTTGCATCCCCAGATATTTTTTGGGAAGCATAGTTATTTATCAGCAGTGGCTTTTGCTCTCCTTTCTCTCTCTCTCTTTTTCAATTTTCTCAGGTTTGAAACATTTTCTTACCCCTTTCTAGCCCAAGATGAGTAAGACCAAATTGTTTACAAGTTCTGAAGACTTAAAATGAGGATGCTAAGTTTTTGTAGGACAGAATTTTAACAACTAAGTGGTGAGCTGTTAAAACTATGCCCTCCAGAAGCTTTACTTTCTTTCCATCCTTTTTGCCTTCCCTAACTACCTTAAAAATTTTAAATATAGGGAAATTAAAATGAAAGGCTCTCTTAATGTTGGGTAAAACCTACAATTTCAACAACACAAAAGTCAGGAAATTCCAAAGTTAAATTTACTATAACCATTTAGACTTGGCAAAAATGCAAGAATATTTTCTGTTCCCTTTTTTTTTTTTTGTTAAACATCATTATGTTGAGATGTAATCATAAAACCTCAGGATTTCAAAAGGTATTTTGGCTTAATGCAGTGAGAACATTAATTTAAGAAATCTTTATCAATACTCTAATCATGTATCCAGTCATTTATTTTGTATCTTCTGAATAAATGGCATTAAGAGAAAAAAGAAATCTGTCCTACATTCCATTACAGGATTATTATATAAATACTCATTTATCTCTGTGCTTTTCATACTTACTACTGCAGGGGACAAACACTTTTCCCTTAGTCTACTCTACATTCTTTGGCTGGACTAATAATTAACATAAGAGAGATTAATAGGAGAAAAACTAATTTCTTATTGTAAGGGAATCCATAGAAATATGAGACTCAAAGAAGTGATCAAAGCAGGCAGCTGTCTGTACCTTTTAAACAAAGGAACATTATTTGTGAAGATTTGACAACAGGGTTGGGGCTTGAAGTAGCAAATTAATGAAGAAGTAACAAAGTCTGTTTATACAGCTTCTTGGCCCTAAATTTTCTGTCTGGAGATAAGGATGCCTTCTACCCTCCAGGTTAAAGGGGCATTTATTTCCTGCTTTCAAAGGTATAAAAGAGGGTCATGAGTGTCCCTCTCACATTGCTGTTTCTTAAATAATTTCAATTCTAAATAGCCAATATGCCAAAGTGGTATTTCTGGGTGGTGGCTTGCAATGAATCCCATCATTACCATAAAAAGAAATACACCCAGGGCACCTGGGTGGCTCAGTTAGTTAAGCATCTGACTTCCACCCAAGTCATGATCTTGGGGTCCTGGAATTGAGCCTTGGATTAGACTCCCTGACCAGTGGAGAGTCAGCTTGTCCCTCTCCCTCTACCTCTTGCCCCTCTCATACTCTCACTTTCAAAAAAATAAAATCTTTACAAAAAAAAAAAGGACACTCAAGAAGAGTGGTATGCACATTACTAAGACACACACTATGTACAATTCTTATAAAGAAAGTTAATCTTCAAATTGGTACAGTTATATTTTCTTGGATTTTGTTGAATTCCTTATTCAACTGGGAGGTTATATCCATACACATTTAGTTTACATTCAATAAGTAACTGCAAACACACTGAACTATACACACATATTTGTGTATGTGCACAAAATGGGCATGTAGGTGTGGATGTGTGAGTCAGCCTAGAAAGTATACACTGTGATCTGCTCATGGCGTGGGGGAGTTGCATAAAATTAACCAGACATCCACTAGCACTCCCTGCATGAAACAGCAAATTCAAAATGCCTGACTGGATGGGCTCACCAAGACTGTGACCAGACCTCACTGGGTTCCCACAATATCTGGGCTAATGGAACACAGATACATTCACATTACACCCTTAAATGACTGCTTTAAGGTACAGGACAGAATTGTTGCTTATCCAGAGGAAGTTACCTGAGCAATTCTCAAAGACACCAGAACACCTCAGGGGTCTTTCCCTGAGACTGTGAAAGACCTTTATGTTTCAATTGCCTTTTCCTCATCTTACTCAGAGGACCTGTTTGATGATTTATGCAAAGTCAACTATAAATTATAAATGTTTCTAACAGTTTCATGTAAACTGACAGAATATATAGCAATGAGTATTTGAAACCACTAAGGTGCAAGCATAAAGCAACTTTGTATTTCCCACTGCTATTTTGCAGTTTGTTTTTACCCATTCTTTCTTGACCCTAGGAAATCTCACTAAGTTCCTACAGGTTTTCTCAACTTTTCTGGATGAACAGAATGCCCACTTAAATCCAACAATCACACAGCTGTAATCCCTCATGCAATTGAATCTTCTTCCCCTCCCCAGCTTCAGCCTGCCTTAGGTTTACAAGCCTCCAGGGATAGAGGAAACATGGTTGTCTTTTGCTTTCTCCCTTCTAACTCCTAACTAGTAACGAGCATTTTCAGGGTTGCAGGGAGGGAGGAGAGAGGGCAATTACTTGTAACAATGGTCTTACTCAGTTGGCAGAAGTGTGTTCTAATAGACTTTTCCTTCTCAGTCTTCTCTATGGTTCTTTCTCATCTCCTGGACCTCTAAATGTTCAAATATATGAGGACTCAGGCCTTGGACTTCTCCATCAAAATGCTCCTTTTGTGTTCTCATGTACTCCCATGCCTTTGAAGGCTCCCAAATTTATAATGTCAGCCTTGTCCTTGACCCAAACTTGACTGGTACATGTAACTACAAACATCTACCAGATGTCTAGCAGGTACAAATTAATCATTTTAAAGCAGAGCTCCTGATAACTTTCCTCTACCCCAACTATGTTCTACCCATAGAACATACTCCATCTCAGTTAACAGTAGCTTCATCCTTACAGTTCCAAAAACCTCAGAATTACTTGATTCTTTTCTTCTCTTACTCCACAAGTCTTAAGTCATCTGTCAATAAATTCTGCGGGCTCAACCTGTAAAATCCACCTGGAATTCAACCACTTCTCATCACTTTTATCAGTAGCCACTGGTCCTGTCTACCACCACATCTCAGACAATGGCAGTTGCCTCCTGATTGGTCCCCAGCTTCCACATTTATTCCTTTATTATCTTTTTACCACCCAGAAGCCAGGGCAAATCTTCAAAATGAAGGTCAGAATCTGTCAGTCCTCTGCTCAACTAGTTAGAGTCTCCTTCTTGCCATCCTGCACCAGTCACACTGGCTTCTGTCTGTCCACTGTGCACCCAAGGGATTCCCCCTGTTCCAGTGCTGTTGCCTTGGCTGGTTCCTGTCAGGAATTCTTCCCCCATGGCCACAGTTTGTTCCCTCACCACCTTCTTATCCTCATTAGCCTTTTATAGATTCTCATCCTGCTTTGTTTTTCTGGTGGTTTTATCATAACTGACAGTGTAGCTTTTACTTGTGTATGTCTGTCCCTTGTTTCTAAAGTAAGCTGCATGAGAGAAAGAATTTTTATCTGTATGTTCACTACTCTATTCTCAGAGTACAGAAGTGTGCCAGGAAATCAATAAATAAATATCGTTCTGAATCAACTCTGGCATCGCTGCCCTCTGGGCATGGCACTTACAAGGCCTAAGGATTTTACTGGTATCTTGGGCAATCTCCTAGGGCTGAGGGTCTCCCACCTTTTGCCCTCTATTCTTGGATACCACCTCTCCTCTTCTTTCTGACCACCTGCAACTCCCATCAGCCCCAGATTTCTGGCAGTTTATCCCCACTAGGGTCAACCACTTTATAGGAGTCCTCATAGGCAGACACCATCCCAAGCCCACATAACTCATTTCCTTTCTATGAGGTCCTTGCAGGGAAAATGGGGAAATGTATCCTTTGCCTTTCAAATTCAGGAAGTACAGAACTGAGACTTTTCAGAGATGAGTCAGGCTCCACTGATATTCGTCCCTCCAAAACTCCAGTTCACAGACAACACTTTTCAAAAAAGATCCTTACTACTGTTCTCTTCAACCTTTTTAAGAATCTTCTTTTTTTTTTTTTTTAAAGATTTTACTTATTTTACAGACAAAGATCACAAGTAGGCAGAGAGGCAGGCAGAGAGAGAGGAGGAAGCAGGCTCCCTGCCGAGCAGAGCCCAATGCAGGGCTTGATCCCAGGACCCTGAGACCATGACCTGAGCCGAAGGTAGAGGCTTTAACCCACTGAGCCACCCAGGCGCCCCAGGATCTTCTCTTTTTACACAGCCTGGAGGTGAGTGGTGAGTCACTGAAGGCAGAAAAATCTCTCCTTCCTCTTCTCCCCCTTCTTCTTTCCCTTAGTTCACTCCTATCACTCATAAGTTATACAAATGATATAGGCAGCATTTACATACTGTATATGAACACTCTTAAAACAACAACAATGAAATTTTAATTACCTTCTTAAAGAGAAGAGTCTAGAATGCATTGTATTCATGAGATCCACACACTTTCTTGACTCCAGGCAAAAATATTAATATTCAATCAACTAGCCACTACAAATAGATTATATATACTAGCACAAGAAAGGATTTATTAAGATGCAACATTATATTTTATGAATAAAGACCAAAAATATTCCATCTTGAAGCTACAAAGTAAATAAACATACAGAAAATATTTTAAAATGTAAAATCAAATTTCAACTAAATGCCAGAATGCTATACTTCCTGTTTTTTTATTACTTAATGATGAAAAATATTTTTTCTATTATGGTAAATTAAGGCAAAATATTCCATGTGGGAGGAAAAAATTATGATAATCTAATTTTGAATAGCTGTATTCTATGAGTTTGCTAAGTTGAATTAATTTTCTAAGCCTACAACAAAATATTCACAATATGGTTTTACTAAAGTATTGGATGAGTTTTTTTTTGTTTTTTTTTTTAGCAAACTTCAAATGTTTTCTATTACAAAATACCTTAAAGGGCCTTAAATCTGTTGTGCTTATAACTCAACAGAACAAGAAAGTAACCTCTTATGTTTTTTCCAAATATCATTGAGAGTGCTTTCTTACATGCCTTCATATTAGAAAAGAACCTCTCATGGTTCACCTCCCCTTCCAATTTACCCAAAAGCACATACCCTCCCCAATGTCCATAACCCTACCCCCCTTCTATGGACTCTGAAAAACAATCTGAGGGGTTTGAAGTGGGGGGGGGTGGGAGGTTGGGGTACCAGGCGGTGGGTATTATAGAGGGCACGGCTTGCATGGAGCACTGGGTGTGGTGAAAAAATAATGAATACTGTTTTTCTGAAAATAAATAAATTGGAAAAAAAAAGACAAAAAAAAAAAAGAAATTAACGGCATAAAAAAAAAAAAAGAAAAGAAACTACTTCTGTCAAGCATACAGCAGTAATTTTAGAAAGAATGTGCCCCTATTTTTTTCTTTAAAAACTGTATTTTAAAAATAAGATATGCCTCAACCCACTGAGCCACCCAGGCGCCCCAGGGTCCTGGGATCGAGCCCCGCATTGGGCTCTCTGCTCGGCGGGGAGCCTGCTTCCTCCTCTCTCTCTGCCTGCCTCTCTGCCTCCTTGTGATTTCTGTCTGTCAAATAAATAAATAAAAATAAGATATGGACTAGAACAACATGCATATCCCATTTCTCAAAGTGCTACACTGATTCCTGTTGCACACAGTATAGAGCTTTGTAAAGGCATCAGAGTAGAACAACCTTGAATGATGTTAATGATGTTCAGAAAATTTTCTTTCTTCTAATTTCAAGAACTATCAGGTTTCTAACTGCAGTCTAGCTGATAGTAGATAGGATGAGAAAAAGAGCAGTACTATAAAGAAGAGTAGAAGAAGAGAAATTATTAACTGAAAAAAAGGTAGATCTATGTAGAAAGATAATAGAGCTATAATTATTTTGATTATTGTGGGCTTTTCCTTTTCCTTTGGATTTCTCTGACAAACACAATGGCAATCCAGAGTTTCTGTCTGGAGTACCTTTATTTTTGGAAGTCAAATAGCTCTGATGGAAATAATAATAAATCTTCCAAAGTCATTTCCCAAACTTTCCAAGCTAGTCATTAAGGAGACACATTTCCATACCTATAGCTATCTCCTTGAATCACCTATCACTTTTTACTTAATACATTTCTACATATGTACTCATTTTAAAAAGTTAACATGACAGGATTTTTAGACTAGCAAAAAATACTCTGTATGACCCTATAATGAGGTGTACATGTCATTACACATTAGTGCAAACCCAAACAATAAACAACACTAGAAGTGAACCCTAACGTAAGTTATGGACTTTGGATAATAACAGTGTGTAAATTTATGTTCATCAGTTGTAACAAATGTACCACTCTGGTGGGGGATGTTGATAAATGGAGAAGGTATGCATGTATTGAGTCTGGGAGTATATGAGAAGTCTCTGCACCCTCCTCTCAATTTTGTTATGAACCTATCACTACTCTAAAAGAATAAAGTCTTCAAAAAAATGTAATATTAACTTTGTTCTAATCAATAATATTTCCATGAATAACACCCATAAACACAAAGTGTTGCCACATCAGTTATGTTTTTTCCTTAAAACTTTTTAATACGTTATAACTATTAAAATAAAACTTGTTTGTCCGTGATCTGTCATCTAGCCAGTCACTAGGAAAGTAGCTGCAAAATTAGTAGGGGAGAGACTGTTTGAAATAGGGGCAAGAACAGTGGTAACGAACAATAGTGCTTGGCAAACTACACCCATTGCCTGTTTTTTAAGGTAAAGTTTCACTAGAACACAGCCACACTCATTTGTTTCTGTATTTATTATCTATGGCTGTTTTTGCACCATGATGGCTAAGCTGGTATTTGCAGCAGAGTGACTTTCATGTCCAAAAATATTGATTATCTGGCTCTTTAGAGAATAAGTTTGTTAGCCCCTGATCTGGAACGGTTATGCATTCGGAGTACCTCCACTAGTGTCTTGAGGAGTGAGCATTAATTTAGAAAAATAAAACCAGAAAAATTAAACACAAAATCTTTGGGACAAAGCAAAAGCAGTTCTAAGGGGGAAATATTTAATAATATGGGCGTACTTCAAGAAACCAGAAAAATCTCAAATAAACAACCTAACCTAACCTAACCTAACCTAAAAGGGTTATTAGAAAAAGAATAAAGCCCAAAGCTAGTAGAAAGAAGGGATTATAAAGATTAAAGCAAAAATAAATGAAATAGAGACTTAAAAAAATAGAAAAGAATCAATGAAACCAAGAGCCGGTTCTTTGAAAGTAAAAACAAAATTGATAAACCTTCAGCCACACTTACTAATAAAAGGGAGAGAGAGAGAGAGAGGACTCAAATAAAATCAGATATGAAGGAGGACAAGTGACAACTGACACCACAGAAAAACAAAGGATTACAGGAGAATGTTATATATACGAATTATGCAATAGAGTTAAGAGAATTGTATCTCAACAAATTGGATAACCCTGAAGAAATGGATAAATTCCTAGAAACATACTATCTTCCAAAACTGAAACAGGAAGAAATAGAAAACCTGAACAGACTGATTACTAGAAATAAAATTGAATCAGTTATCAAAAAACTCCCAACAAATCAAAGATCAGGATCAGTTGGCCTCAAAGGTGAATTCTACCAATATTTAAGAAGAGTTAATACTTATTTTCTTCAAACTATTCAAAAACATTGAAAAGGAAGGAAAACTTCCAAATTCATTCTACAAGGCCAGCTTACTCTGATATCAAAGTCAGACAAAGACACTACAAAGAAAACCACAGGACAGTATCTATGATGAATACTGATTCAAAAACCCACAACAAAAAATGAGTAAACCAAATTCAACAATACATCAAAAAAATCATTTACCATGATCAAGTGGGATTTACTCCAGAGATGCAAGGATGGTTCAATATTTGAAAATCAATCAATGTGATACATCACATTAACAAAAGAAAGGATAAAAACCAAATGATCATCTCAACAGATATAAAAAAAAATTGACAAAATGTAACATCCATTCATAATAAAAACTCTCAAGAAAGTGGGTTTAGAGGAAAAATCTCAGCATAATAAAGGACACACATAAAACAAACCTGCAGTGGGGGTAGGCATGGAGTGGCTGGTTTATGGACATTGGGGAGGGTATGTGCTATGGTGAGTGCTATGAAATGTGTAAGCCTGATGATTCACAGACCTGTACCCTAGGGCAAATAATACATTATATGTTAATAAAAATAATTAAACAAAACCAAATCCCAGAGCTAGTATCATAGTCAATGGTGAAAAACTGAAACTTCTTCCTCTAAGATTAGGAACAAGCTAAGGATGCTCACTCTCACCAGTTTTACACAACATAGTACTGGAAGACCTACCTGCAACTATCAGACAAGAAACAAAGAAGCACCCAAATTAGTAAGGGAGAAGTAAAACTGCCACTATTTTCAGATTACATGATACAATACATAGAACATATTCAAGTTTTAAAGACCAAGACTATTAGAATTGATCAATGAATTCAGTAAAATTATAAGATATCAAATTAATACATAGCAATGTTTCATTTCAATATCCTAATAATAAAGTAGCGGACATAGAAATTTAGAAAGCAATCCCATTTACAACTGCACCAAAAAAGAATAAAATATGTAGGAATAAATTTAATCAAGAAGGTGAAAGACTTATACTCTGAAAACTCTAAGTCACTGATCAAGAAACTAAAGATGACACAAATTAATGGAAAGATAAACGATGCTCATGGTTGGGAAGAATTACTATCATTAAAATGTCCATACTACCCAAAGCATTCTAAAGACTCAAGGCAATCTCTAAATATCAATAGTATTTTCACAGATCTTCAACAAATATTCCTAGAATTTATATGCAACCACTTAGTAAGACTAAAAATAGCCAAAGCAATCTTGAGAAAGAAGAAAAGAGCTGGAGGTATCACCATCCCAGATTTTATGATATACTAGAAAGCTAGAGTAATGCAACAGTATGATACCAGTACAAAAACATACAGTCAATGAAACATAATAAGTAAATAAACTCACACCTAAATAAACCACAGAAATAAAACCACACCTATCTGGTCAAATTAATTTACGACAAAGGAAGCAAGAATATACTGGGGGAAAAGTCTTTTCAATAAATAGCTTTGGGAAACTGGACAGCTACACGCAAAATGAAACCAGTCCATTTTCTTACACCATACATAAAAATAAAGTCAAAATGGATTAAAGACATAAATACAAGACCTGAAACCATAATATTTGTAAAAACATAGGCAGTAATTTCTTGGACATCACTCTTAGAAACATGTTTATGATAATGTCTCCTCAGACAAGGGAAACCAAAACAAAAATAAACTATTGGGATTATGCTAAAATAAAAAGCAAAGGAAACCATCCACAAAGGAAATGGCAAGCCAGTGAATGGGATAAGATAGCTGCAGATGACATATTTAATAGGGGTTAATATCAAAAATATATAAAGGACTTAAATAACTCAACACCAAAAAACAATCTGGTTAAAAAGTAGTCAGAGGTCCTGAATAGACATTTTTCCAAAGAGTACCCACAGTTGGCTAACAGTTGCATAAAAAGGTGCTCAATGTCACTAATCATCAGAGAAATTTATATCAAAATGACAATGAGAAATTATCTCACACCAGTCAGAATGATTAGTATCAAAAAGATAAGCAAAAACAAGTATTCATAAGGATGTAGAGAAAGGAAACACTTGTGCACTGTTGGTGGGAATAAAAATTGGTACATCCACTGTGGAATACAGTATGGCGATTTCTCAAATATTGATAATAGAAATATCACATGATCCAGTAATTCCATTACTGGGTATTTACTCTTACTCATTCAAAAAGATACATGCTTATTGCAGCACTATTTACAATAGTCAAGATAAAGAAACAACCCAAGTGCTCATCAACAGAGGAATGGATGAAGAAGAGTGGTACATACACACGATGGACTACTATTCAACTATAAAGAAGAATAAGATTGAAATAAGTCAGATAAAGACAGATACCACACAATTTCACTTTTATATGGAACCTAAAAAACAAAACCACTAGACAAAAAACAGACTCTTAAATACAGAGAACAAACTGATGGTTGCCAGAAGGGGAGTGAGTCAGGGGATGGGCATAATAGCTTAAAGGGATTAAGAAGTATAAGTAAATAAATAAGTCAAGGAGATGAAAAGTACAGCATAGGGAATATAGTCAATTATACTGTAATAATGTTGTACGGTAGCTACACTCATCCTGGAGAGCCCTGAATAATGTACAGAACTGCAGAATCACCAAGTTGTGCACTTGAAACTAATCTAACTCTGTATATCAAATATACTTGAATTTTTAAAAAAGTGAAACTGGAACTCACAGCATTTTGATGAGTTTAATGTAACAAGGAAAGCCCAGTATGACATTTGGGAAACTACCCTCAAAAATGCTTGCATACTCCCTGTAAGAGAGGATTAGAAAATGAAAGTCTACATACAATCTTTTTTTTTTTTTTAAGATTTTTATTTATTTGACAGACAGAGATCACAAGTAGGCAGAGAGGCCTTCAGGGAGAGGAGGAAGCAGCCTCTCCACTGAGCAGAGAGCCTGAGTGCAGGGCTGATCCCAGGACTCCAGGATCATGACCTGAGCTGAAGGCAGAGGCTTTAACGCACTGAGCCACCGAGGCGCCCCTGAAATATGAAATCTTATAGCCAAAAAACACGTTTATGCCTCAGGTAAGCATCAGCTATAGCTAGCTAAATCAAGTCATCCTAAATTTAGTATGACAGTATACAGATGGTAAATATTCCCAGATTGTCTTTTGCCATTCACCAGAATTTAGCCATGCTAGAATATACAAACCCATGATCAGCCTGGAATTTGTCCTATATGTGTTGCTACTAGACTGGGACAAAAATATTTCACAGACAGTCTTCATAGTCAAACAGAAAAAAGACATGTTAATATGCGAAATACGAAACCACAGCCCACTAGGAAAACCAGAGCTTACAGAAAACACAGCAATTCCTCTACTGCCCGTATGATGACGTTAGAAGAAATGTGCTCATACTATAACCAAATTTATTTATTTATTTTTACTTTTGTGTTCTTGAAATGAGGACTATTTAGTTGTCTTCTGTAAACAGCAGGTACTTAGAGAAAAGATCTACCTGACCATTTGATGAATCATCAGTGGCCTTCAGCTAAAATTTGCAAAATTATTGACACTATCCTTAAATTAATTGTACTAAAATTTAGCAAAGGCAAAGTACAGATGAGAAACACTTTACACTGAGATGTGAGAGGGATGCATTAAGAAAAAAAAAAAGAGAGAGAGAGAGAGAGAGAGAGAGAGAGATTCCTAGTTTGGGACTAAGAAAAAAAGATACCTCAAGCATGATCACAGCTTTATTTCTATGTTTACTAAATGAAAGCATCTATAAGAAATTAGTAGCCCATAAACTTTTTCTTCAGTTCTTCACATATTTTTCAATGCCAGGGTAGGCATACTACAGAAGGTCAGTAAATAACAACACTTGGAAGAAAATGCAGTCCTGGGTCTAGGTATTATGTTTCAAGTTTTGTTACATTTTTACTTGACTACACAGGATATTTTTTTAGAGTAGACTAATTTCCTTCAGGCACTGAGACATGGTAATTTGTGAGATTAACTTTTCTTTCTCTCTCACTTCTATTTTTTTCAAAAGAAGCTGAAGATACACATCCAGAATATTATAAAACCAGCATTTTGTTTATTTTGGTATGTATTATAACTTTTCCATTTCCATTATGAAACAATTACTGGTTAAGTAAAATGAAGAAATAAGGAGGTGTATTTCAGTTTATGGCTTTTTCCCTAAGGGCAAAGTTCAAATGTTCATTTGATCCTTTTAATCCAGGGTAAAATGATTTTTTTTTTTTAATCACTAACACACACCTAATTTTAAGTCTCTGAGAAAGGTGTTTTGGAGGCTTTCAATTTTTCCAGCGATCTTCAGCAGAAACTGAACTGCAAGAATCATGTAAATTACTTTACCATGTCTTTTTTTTTTCATATTTTTTTAAAACAAGGATTTAAATATACAATGGCATTGAGGAAATAATATTGGTTCCCACCATTTGGGAAATTTTTCCTGAGTCCACAAAATGCAATTTCCTGACTATTGTGTTATGCTAAATAAATCTAGTCCTCTGGGTCTCAAATGTCCATTTCTGTAATTTGGGTGGAACTGAGACTAGGAAAATAAAACAGGCTGGCACCAAGTCAGGAATTAATGGATCGTCTTAAATCCCCAGTTCCATGTGCCCTCTTCATGACGATGGATTTGGGTCCATTTAATTGTCTGCTAATACTTTCATCAGACTAGGAAACTACATGCTCTAGTGGGTCATTTTTTTTTTAAAGAATTAAAAGAGCTTATTTAGAGGAAACTAATAAAAAGTTGTAACTGAAATGTTATTCTTTTACCATTATTTTTTAAAATATCTCAAATCACATGATTTACTGAATCTTTTACAACTCATTTGTGTTACCATCACCTTCTTTAGAAAAGACTGAAAGTGCCAAATGCTTCATCTTATATAATGTTGGTAAAAAGCTTTCCCACAAAAGATCATTTTTATCTCTATTGTAGAGACCAAGGCACTAATTTGCTCAAGATTACAGAGTTTGCTCCTGGTGTAATTGGAGCACAGACCCTAACATTTGTGTGTTAAATCCTGGGCTACTTGGCCACTGAGTCTTTCTCTCCTTCTCTTTCCTTATTTATTTCCTGAATTGTACTTAAAACATATATTGCCATTTCTTTCCACAATGTCTTCTTGCTATTGGAAGAAACACTTTAAAGCTTCAATCTGTTAAAAAAAACAAAATGTGATCTGAATATTCCTAATTTTGACTCACTACCTCAAGTTACATGCTAAAGAGTATCTTTTTGTTGAATGAATTTCTTTGGGAATATGGATTTTTCACAGACTCCATGTTCCTAACAACAATGTTACCCACTGTGTCTCAAAGAAAGAACTCTTCTTCCAGGCTTTCACAGAAAACGCTGTGTGCCACTTTCCATGTAAATCATTGTGTTCAGGTTAAAATTCAGGGAGTGATGTCACTTCAAGAACTCCCTAGGAAACACTGCTGTTAGCTGAGTAAGGCTGTCAAGGTAGTGTCCAAGTTATTTAATGTAAGTGTTTTAATTGTGGAAATCATTTGTGGGAAGAAACTAAAAGAGTTTAGACTGGCAACTCCTGATAAATATACTAGGAAGTGATATGTACTAATTTTGCCTCAAATGCCAGCTCTGGGCTGCTGCTTGGCTGCCTCTCTGGACACCTATCACTCTTCCCTACTGGTCACACTTTCTTAGACGTTCTATTTTCCATATCTGAAACACACAGGGGCTTTCTAACAGTCAAGCCTGGAAACTTCACTGCTAAACCTGGCACCTGGTCAGTATGTCCTTCCCAAATGGTTTATAAAAGCACAAATGCTGCAGATTTCCATGTTAGATTTTAACTCTTCATATATATGCTCCAAATTTCTAAGCTACTCAGTGTTCCGCCTCCAAAGGTAGAAGCATCTTGGAAAGTAGATACCTTAGTGCAAAGAACTTTTACTATCCATTCATCTGACTACAAGTAATTGTCTATTTTAAGGGGAAAAAGAGAAACACCAACCTCGCTAGATGTCACTTGCTTAGCATACACAGGAAAACATGACAAGTTGAGAGAAGCTTTGATTCTCAAAATATATGTGTGTGTGTGTGTGTGTGTGTGTGTATAGTACAAAGTATCTGGAAATCAGATTATGAGAACCTGGTTGAGCAGTAGGATTTACAAAGAAGAGTTGAAGACAATTTAGTTTTAGGCACCAAGATACCACAAGAAGATAATCAAGAAGAAGTTTCAGTTATTGTCCCTGTGTTAAAAAAAAAAAAAATCCTTAATTTTGTTCCTAGGGATGAAAGCATACAGAACTGAAAAGAGGAAGGCTGGGGACTAGGATCAGGTTAGCTGAGGAAGATGGGTTTGTTAGCACTCCTCAGAATTAATCTTGTTCTCAAGGAAGTATTTAGTTGTTACAGGCTCCCTTCCTTTCATTGATAATGCCTTAAAGATAAGATTGAATACAGAAAACTGCAGCCAAGTTAATACTGTGCTCAAGAGTTGGTAATGTTCAGCACATGCTTTGGGGGGAGAGATAAATAAATTATAATATTTGCAAAACAAAAACAAACAAAAAAAGATGTAGAAATATTTGCAGTGTCTACTTCTCCTATATGATTGCTTCATCTGTATAATGAGTCCAAGATCACAAGCAAGAGGGCTCAGGAATAATCGAGAGGATTGAGCTAGTCCTATGGGCCAGGATAAGACCACTGATCACTCAACAGATGGTACGCAACCAATCTGGGAGGGTGGGCTGGCTAAAACACAGGCCTGGGAAGAGGTGGAGGTCACTCTGATTGCAGTCTGTTAGGTTCTTTGTTTCCTCATTTGTCACCAAGCAACAGCAAGTGAGGACAAGGATCCAGGATGCTACCACTGCTGTGATCCAAGCTACCTACACACACATCAGTCGTAAGAGAAATGTAAATAAGTCACCTTTTGGAAATAAGTGGATCAAAAAAGAGGATAAATATCTCTCTGAAAAATCAAAATGACCCTGACTCCATGGTGCAGCTCCGTCCATGCTGAGCAAAGGAGGGGAAACACTGGGCTCTACCTGATGGCCAATAGTCACAATAGGAAGAACCAGAGAATACCACCCACCGGTGGGAAAGGGAATGAACTCACTAAGGTATATCCACATCATGGGTTAGAATGGGTTATTCACCTCAAAAATGAATTAGAACAACGTACAACACTACAGATGAATTGTAGCATCATATTAAGAGAATAAGTTCCATAAAGTATTAAGCCTTTTATTGTAGCACTCGAAAAACTGAAATAACAGTAATAATAATAAATGGAATATCTACAGGTGTAATAAAAGACTTTAAAAAGAAAAGAAAATGGGAATCCTGGCTTCAAAGTGATAGTTATATTGTGGGAGTAGGAGCAGGTGGAACAGCACCATGGGTACATGTGGTTAATTGTCTTGGTCCCACCTTTTCTTTTTGGTGGTTTTAGGAGTGTATATTATATTATTGAAGATATCTCACTACATGAAAGCAGGCTTTGAATAAAATAATAGTGAAAATAGGTCATGAAACAAATACTGTGATTAATGTAATTTTGTGTACCTAAGAAAGGGACAATACACACACACAGAAATCTGTGTGTCTGTGTGAACATGTGTGTTTTTGAGAGACAAAGAGAAGAATCTCCAAACTATACAAATGTAAACACCACAGAGTAGAGACAAAAGGGTCCATTTTCTATTTTGAAAGTCCTAACCCATCCAAATGCAATGGAGAAGACCGTGTTTTGATACCTAATTATCACTGGGCCATGCAGCTCATTTGCATTTGATGACCAGAATTCTACCAGATTTTTATTTAAGATGATTTAAGGACAACATCTCCTTTCTTCACAATATGACTACCACATACATCCTTCTAAATAATACTTGTATTTTAGCCAAAAGCAAATTATAATCAACTTCACTGTAATTATCATCTCTAACCTACCTCTCCCATACTATTTTACCTGTATTTCTAGTTATTGATCGTATCTCAATGGGACTATTTTCCTAAAAAGCAAAGTCAAATATATTTCATTCAATGTTCCTAAATATTTACTGATTTACTAAAGTAATAGTTGTGGGGCTTTTTTAGATTTTATTTATTTATTTATTTATTTGGCAATGGTCACGTCATATCCTTGAACATTTTTATTGGGTATTTTCTTACTCATCTGTAGAACTGATGTATTAGAGAAATTGGTCTTTGTCTAAAAAGTTGCAATTTTTTTTCAGTTTATTGTTTTTTATTCTTGCTTATAGCAGGTTTTTTTGTTTTTGTTTGTTTTGTTTTTTTTAACTGCCATGGAATTTATATTTTATGTAGCTGAAATTACTGATCTATATGCCTCCATAGCTTTAGGTAGGGTAACATACAAAATAATTCTTTTTCAGATCAAAGACAATATAAAAATTCTCATGATTGTTTTTAACCCCACTGTTTCTTTTGTTCATACTTATATTTTGGTTCATTTAAGATGAATCTTCAGATCTGAAGTCATGGTGAATAGGTTATTTTAGCATAGTGATACAGAGCCAATTTTCATTTTAATGAACAGAAAATATAGCAAAAATCCATTAACTAAAATCTAATATATCACTCATGAAACGTAGTAAAGCATATGTTACAGAGAAAGGTTAAGTTTTTCAAGAATTAGTGCCTGTAGGCTAGCTAATCTTCCCAAGGCTCCATGGAAACCAGTGATAACTGAGTGCTTAAACTGGTCAATCCTGGTAGAGGGCTGACATGGTGGAGCTGGGCTGGAGCCAGTGAACAGTAGGCCATGCATCTGCAATTTCAAGGCTCAGACCCCTGAACCCTGATGACACAAAGAGATGACACAAAGAATTCATGAAGAATGAAGTGAAGACACAGGCCTGCAGTTCACGGTTCCTTATTTTTTTAGCCTTGATCATACTGGAGGAGAGAGACGATGCTATTTCCGACCACCCAAACTCGAAAGCCAGTGCCAAGATCAACTCAACTGAATCTAATTTTGCCCTTGCTGGATTGCAGGGCACTGGCACATAATGTAACAATCAAAGAGAGAGCCACAACTCTGTTGCTGCTATTGACTCCATGAGCTTCCTCCCGGAGATGCAATCTGTGGGCTGGGGTATGTGCTGTCAGGTCACCCTCCTGTGTTCACTCAGAGGCTCTGGCTGAGTGAGAGCTCAAGAAAACCTAGCAGGGTAGAATCCTGGTTCTGCAGTTTCTAACCCACCTAACTTTGACAAAGTTATTTAGCTTCTCTGTGTCTCAGTTTCCTCATCTGTACAGTGAGTTAATGATACCAATCAACCTCACACCACTGTGTGATGATTTAATAAGAACCACCATTTATGGTGGTTTAAGTGTTGTCTATAACATATTAAGTGCTCCATACATATTAGTTTTTATTAACATACTTTGGTGTGATCTATACTCTCTCTGTCAGCAGTCAGACAGGAAAAATAAGTAAAATACAATTTAAAAAGTGCTGTGATAGAGGAATAACTTATTTGTTATGGGTCAGAAAGTAGGTTTGAGGTTAGCAGACTGGGATTTCTTATTTAAGGGAGAAAGAATCTATTTTTTAATTACAATGTTGTAAATTTCTTTTTAAAAGGATTTAAAAAATGATACTTCTGTGGTTTCTAAGTCGATGACCAAAAAGTTTTATATGTTTCCAATATTTACAGTCTCCCTACTTAAGTATCAATTTTAATATGTAGTTTTTCCTTTTGGACAATAGTCAATGAGTTTATTTATTATTTATTTTAAAGTTAATACTTTTGGTAATATGAGTAAAAGAAAGCATTTTTTCAGTTTGGGACAGAAGTTTATTTTCCATGGTTTATCAAAGCAGAGTTGGAACAGTAACCAAAGATACTGTGCCAGCAAGTTTCATGAGTTTCATGAGCATAAATAAATATATTTGTTGTCACAAATCTGAAACAACTAAATGCTGTGGTAATGGAACAAAGCTAAAGACTCTTCAGAATAAACTGCAAATAACTATTTGACTTATAAAGAACCATTGAAGGGAAACTTTCCAATATAATGATGCTATTTTCCTGCCTTCCATTTAAGCCAGGAAAGAAAAACTACCTCAAAGAATGTTAAAGAAGGTATAGTCTGAAAGAAGGAGATCATGCAAGGACATCTGGCACCTACTTGTGCTTTCTCCAAGTGGACTGAAATTCAAAATAGTATTTTGTCATAAAAATAAAAAATGCTAGACAGCCATCTAATATACAATTTTAGATTATATTGATGTGTGCTACTTTCTTTCCTCATTTACATTAAATGGATATTTGGATGAATAAATCTTTGAATATAGTAACTGAAGAAAACTTCTCTTTAGATGTGAAGAAAGAGTTTACTCCCTCAAAGAACCATTTTTCCCACTGTACAACAGAATGAGGAAAAGATTTTGGAGCCAGACTGGCCCAGTAGAAATAAGACTTGACTTCAGTAGGCCTGAGAGGCTTAAATGAATCTGAGACCATAAATGAGTGAAGAGGGAAAATAATTGATTCTCCTTTAGACACACACACACACACACACACACACACACACACACACACGAGTATTCCTTTATGGTCTGGGCTCAGATTCTTACCTAGGAAAATCCACCCAACCAATGATATAAAACAAAAGAAGTCTCAATATAGACACTTCGTAATGTGTTTCAGACATTAACTTAAGAGATGAGTGCGACCCCACCGTTTTTTCTCATTTTATTATAAACTATTTATGTCCAAACTTAAGTTTTCAGCAGAATAAGCCTGTCAAGATAAGATTTTAGCTACGAAGATATCGCAATGAACAAGCAAAAGACAGTTCTTCCTTTTAAATAGAGAGGGAAGGTCCCTGACCTCAAAAGTATTACTTGCAGATGAGCAAAGAGGAGTAATGACACAAAGATCTAAAAATGCCAAACTGCACTTACTATTTATATTCTTTGTCTCTTAATGGTAACCAGAGCAAAATAAGATTATTAAGAAAAGAAAAAAAATCAGATAAAGGAAAAATTCCCATAATATGGGACAATGGCCTCTTTCCAAATAACAATTTAACTTATGGCCCCACATTTTAGCTTCTTTTTGGATGTTCAACCCAAGTCAAGGAAATTAAATTATTATCCACCATACTCCCAATTACTCAACATACATTTTTAGGAGCTTGCAGCAGATATAGCAGGAACAGTTCCAGGCTTGGGGATATGGCAATAAACATGACAGAGTTTTCGCCCTCAAGATCTTACCCAAGTGTTGGGAATGAGACAGTCAACCAACAGATAGCCAAAAAAAGAGTAATGCAATTTTTTAAAGTTAATAACCTCACTTTGCCACTAATGCTGCCACCATTTCCCCAAATGACTCAGATTCAAAACATTGGTTAGCTTTCTTATTTCTGAACAGACCCAGAAACTTAGACTGTAAAACATTTTAGAAAATTTCATTGCTATATGAACAGAAATCCAATATGTGTCATAAGAGGAACAGAAAGGACATCATCCTCATGTAAATCTTCCAGTACTACTATATTTTATGTTCACAATTGTAAACTACAAAGAAAACTAAAATATCTTACCTTTGACAATTGATCAAAAGTAATTGCTATGGTTACATTTTTATTTAGGGCAAATACTAACTTTAAATTTATGTCAACATTTTTACACTGACACTGTATAAACCATACATAAACTGACTATAATTCAAAGCTGTCACTGAGTGTAGCAATAGTTTATAGTCTTTCCACACACATTGTGCAACCAATTACATTAAATAGTTTTATGTAAAGAAATACCACTTGATCTTTTATATAAAAGAACACTGTTACTTAAGGAAAATTGATAATAGTTACTTTAAAGACATATCCAAATAAATATGACTTACACAAAGTAAAGGCTTCATAAAACCTTTAGTTTTCACATTCTAATCACCACTTCATCCAATTCTGCTATTCCCCACCAATCCCAAATATTAAATCACATAATTCTTTCTGGGCAATGGCTAAGTGGATTTGGCGGCTTGGACAGGAAGTAAGGAAGGAGAGGACTGGATTCAGGCTCTGGGTGGTGCCTACATTACATCAATAGCCCCCTTTCCTCAAGAACACAGACAAGCATGAAGAAAGAGTTGCACTGTCTCTCTCCAAACTCTGCCTTGGCTCTATATGTTGTTTTGATGAAATGTGATGTGGAAAAGGCTCATTCTATTTTCAACTAAGAAGAAATACATTGTTTGATGATTAATGGAAATGTCACAACCACTTTCATTAGTCAGTGGCTCTGCCTTCTCACCTACAATCAAACACTGTCTTTGTTCCTAAGTCTACCAACCTTGGATCTAGTCTGGATAGTATTTCAGAAGTAAAAAGTGAAGCATAATGACAAAAGGTTGAGCCATATACAATCAACCCCCAAACAAACCAGGGGGAAAATATAAGTAGCAGAGATACAGCAGCATAGCCCAGACACTTCCACATTGAAAAACATGAATTGCATATAATTACAGAGATTACTTTAGAGTAGATTAGAAAGGCAGTAAGCCAAATAGAAAATATAAAATGATACATGTTCCCTAGGTTCTCATGGAATTGTAATTTCTGGTGTGGAAGCCATACCATGTACATGTCTCTACCTCCTGCCCAATAAAATAGTTCATATTCCTGTTTGTTTCCTATAATTTAAGCTTTAGATTTTTACATTTTCACAGTTATTTTTTCTACAGAGAGGGATAAAACTTTTTATAACCAAGCAACAAAAAATAACCCCTAAGTACTGGCTTTTGGAAAGGAAAGAAGAGAAGACTTAATTATGTACACTAAAAGACGATTTTAGTTACTGAAGGTAAATGGGTCTAAATAAACTTGTGATGATTTCTTCACAGGAAGCAATTATAAAATATATCTGCTACTTTTAGTTTACTTAACTCAGAAAATGTTCCCAGATAAAATCATAACAGGCATATGAAATGAAGTTCAGATTTACTGAATTTCCCATGTAAGTTCAGATTCACATTTTTCCACCTCAGGTAAGCCAGAGTGCCAAAAGCAAACTTCTGAAATAATTTTTTTCTAAACTTTTGAGTAGATATGAATGCTTGCATCACAAAATAATGAAAACAGGTATAGTATTTGTCTTAAGAAAATTATCTTAATTGGAAAATTATCTTACTTAAACTGATTTAAGTAATCATTCTAAAGATAAACATATTTAGACATTTCAATACTGTTAATAGTATCAACATTACTCTAAGTATCCATGTCAGGAAAGCCAGACACCTTTAGTAGCTTCTTGAACTTTATGACAATGATAAAGCTTTGGGTCACACATAATTATAACAAGTGATTTTATTCTGTATGAAGAATGTTTATGGAGTGCACACTTCAAAATTATATTTAATTCACATTCAGTATCATAATCACATTCCAGAAGGTTATTAAGTTTTTCATATTTTTGTTTGAGTAAGCTATTTTTTTGCAGAGTATCTGCTGTGGTAATTTCCCAATTCTCTCTGTGTCAGTTATACTGGTTTTTTAATTTGGCAGGCAGCCAAGAAACAATATTCAATACAAAATTCAAAACACTTATTTAATAATATAGAACAGAGTGCCAACTTCCAGTGCATCATTTTACACTGGACACTGTACTTCACTCAGAATCTTAATCTTTGGTATAATTTTGTAAGTGAACTAGAGAATCACATTATTAAGGAAAAATATAAAGGGCTGGATTACTTCCATTCCCACTACAACAGAGAAACTGAGATAACAAACAAAAAATGTTCATTGTCTCTTTCCAGCTCAAACCCATTAAACTGATATAACCCATATATAACCCATAAACTGATATAATTTATAACTCATAAACTGATATAACCCCAAAACCCACAAACTGATATAAAACCACTCTAACATATCTCTCTTCATTCTCACATTAAATTATGATTAAATTCTTCAAATTCTAAATGAAGTTATGACTTTCTAGGATTCAGAGTCATGACCCTCCAAGTATAGACACTCACCTTCACACTTCTGAGTGGTTTCACTCTGCTTGTGACCAGCAGGGCATTTGCATTCAAAAGAGCCCACCGTATTGATACAGTTTCCTCCCTGGCATATCCCAGGAATCGCCTGGCATTCATCAACGTCTGCAAGAAGAAAGCACTGTCAACAAAGATACCACTAACTTCCAGAATATCTACACCAATTTCTTTAACATAATATACAGAAAAAGATCAGTTGTTCTAAAGAGCATGGTGTAAGGGGAATTGGGGACCACTCTGTATACATATATTTTAATTCATATAAATCATGTATTATAGATCTCATTTCATTTTTGTTATTTTCTCTTGGAACTTTATTTTTTATTAAAAAAATCCATCCCTATTGTTATGTGGAAAACCAATCTCTTGCTTTGATTTGTTACAGAACACTTCTGGATGTGTTCACTCTCCTGGTAATGGGTACTCAGTCTACCTCCATCTTCTCCCTACCAACTTCTCCACACCACAGGGCATGATACAGTAGAAGTCTCTACCATGTCTCTCTCTTTTTTTTTAAAGATTTTATTCAATTAATTGACAAAAAGAGAGAGATCACAAGTAGGTAGAGAGGCAGGCAGAGAGAGAGGGGGAAACAGGCTTCCTGCTAAGCAGAAGGCCCAATGTGGGGCTCAATCCAAGGACCCTGAGATCATGACCTGAACCGAAGGCAAAGGCTTAACCCGCTGAGCCACCCAGGCGCCCCTCTACCATGTCTCTTTATGTAGTTGAGTAACTATGGACTATGAAAACTCAGACTTTGCATCCCTTTGCTCTAGACCCAGAACAGAATTACTAAATCACAGAGTATGTATATGAATATGTGTATGTGTATATATATATATATATACACACACATATATGTATATCTATTCATTCAATATGAATAAACAATGCCTAAGAGTCAAAATGCCTTCATCCCACTAGCAATCCATATACCTACAAGTAGTTCACAAACCTATATTATCCATGAGGATTCTTGTGGCTTTTTTTCCACTGCTAACACATGACATAAATATGCAAGATCCTAATTTTCTTTGGTCCAATAATTGTAAAGGGATATTAATTCTAGTTTTCACTTCTTTAACTACTAACCACCACCTGTGTTAGCTTTTAAATTTCTCCATCTGAAAGTTGTCCATATCCCTTAATCAGTGTTATCTTGAATTTGTTGTATTCTTTTTTCTTCCAAGTTTTTATTTAAATTCCATTTAGTTCAGACAGTTTAGTTTCAGCTATAGAATTCAGTAATTCAACACTTACGTACATCACCTGGTGCTCATCACAAGTAGACTCCTTAATCCCCCTCCCCCATTTCACCCATCTCCCCACCCACCTCCCCCCTCCAGTAACCATCAATTTGTTCTCTAGAGGTAAGAGTCTGTTTCTTCATCTGTTTTTTCTTTTCCTTTATTCATTTGTTTTAGTTCTTAAGTTCCACATATGAGTGATATAGAATTCGACTTGCTTAGTATAATATTCTCTAGCTCCATCTACATCACTGCAAATGGCAATATTTTATTCTTTTTGATGGCTCAGTAATATTCCATCATCTACATCATTGCAAATGGCAATATTTTATTCTTTTTGATGGCTGAGTAATATTCCATCACACACACACACACACACACACACACACACACATATTCCACTTCTTCTTTATCCATTCATCAATCAGTGGACATCTAGGTTCTTTCCACAATTTAGCTATTGTTGATAATGCTGCTATAAACACTGGGGTACATGTATGCTTTGAATTAGTAGTGTCATACCCTTTTTCTAAATTAAAAACCTTAAACATGGCAATTATTTTCCATATCCTTTAAGCTATTAGTTTTATCCATTTAGGAACCAAAAATCTTAATATTAATATCTTAATATTGACAAATGAAATCCAAGCAACAGTAATGAAGGCTCAAATAAATAAAAATTAAGGATCTACAAGAAATGTTAAAAGAAGTTCTTTAGCAGGAGGGGTACTTGGGTGGCATAATGGGATAAGCATCCAACTAGTGATCTCAACTCAGGTGTTGATCTCAGGTTCGTGACTTCAAGCCCTATGCTGGGCTCCAGACTACTTAAAAAAAAAAAAAGTTGTTCTTCTTTTAGTAAAATGAAATTATGAGATGAAAATTATGGTCTATACAAAAACCAAAAAGCACTGAAAACAGTAAACATGCTGATAAATTTAAAAGACCTATTTTCAAATAAACTTGAAGATAACTGGCTGTTAAAAAGAGCAACAGCAAAATTATAGTAATGTATTTTGAAGATTATAAAATGAAAAGAAGTAAATAGGATAACCACAATAGCTAAAGGATTAAAGGGGGACAGAAGAATACTGTTGTAAAATTATTACATTATAACATTGTAATGAAGTGGCATAATATTATTCGAATACAGACTATATTGTTATATATGTAAATATGATCACTAAATTTTGTGATTTAACATAAAGCTAACATTTTATAATGTTAAAGAGGTGGAGCTAGTGATCCAATTATAAAATGAAATACTAAAATATACTCCCTCTAATAGAGGGAGGCAAAGAGGAATAAAGAATAGATGGGACAAAAAGACAAAAAATGCTAAGATACAGATTTAAAAATCAATAATACTGATAATCATAGGAACTATAAACAGTATTAATAATTCCATTAAAAAGCCTGAGATTGCCATGATTTCTTATTTATTTATTTTTAAAGATTTTGTTTTTTGTTCAATAGAGAGAGAGCAGGAAAGCACAGGCAGGGGAAGCAGCAGCAGGAGAGGAAGAAGCAGGACCCCTGCTGAGCAGGGAGCTTGATGTGGGGCTTGATCCCAGGACCCTGGAATCATGACTGAAGCCGAAGGCAGTCGTTTAACCAATTGAGCCACCCAGGTGCCCCCACAACTGATTTTTTTTAAAAGATGTAATTGTATATTGCTTAAAAGATACTCACTTTGACAGAGATAGCTCAAAAAGAAAAAGATGAAAAGATGTATCATGTACTTAAGATGGGATTGGGAGGGAGATAAACCTTAAGAGACTCTTAATCTTACAAAATAAACTGAGGGTTGCTGGGGAAGGGGGTGTGTGGAGAGGGTGGTTGGGTTATGGACATTGGGGAGCGTATGTGATATGGTGAGTGCTCTGAAGTGTGTAAGCCTGATGATTCATTCACAAACCTGTACCCCTGGGGCAAATACTATATTTTAATAAAAATAATTAATAATAAAAAAAGATGTATCATGTACTTAAATCAACAGAAAGCTGAAGTGGCTAAGTTAATATTACACAAAGTAGTCATCAGAACAAGAACCATTACCAGGGATATAGATGGATATTTCATAATGACAAAGGGGTTGATTCATTAAAAGGACACAATAATGTACAATGTGTATATGCTGATTTTTAAAATATTAAGCACCCAGAACAAAAAGTGATAGAACTGAGAAAAGAAAGAGACAAATCTACAATTATAGTTGGACATTTCCATATTCCTTAGTAACTGACAGATCAATTAGACTGAAAATCAGCAAGGATACATAAAACTTAAATTATACTTTCAACCATCTTATCCTAGTTGACATTTATAGACCACCCCACGCAACTTTAGCAGGATACACGCCATTTTCAAGAGCAAATGGGATATTTTACCAAGACAGACTATATTCTGAGGCCATAAAAAAGGCTCATTAAACATAAAAAAATTACAAATCATACATAGTGTGTTCTCTAAACACAAAAGAGCTAAACTAGAAGTGAATAATAAACACCTGGAATATCCTCCAATATTTGGAATTTAAATAATATACTCTGAAATAATCCATGGTTTAAAGAAAAAAATCACATGAAAAACGAGAACAGAACATATCAAGATTGGTAGGGCCCAGCTAGAGTGGTGCTTAGAGATAAATATGTAACATTAAAATGCTTATTTTACAAAAAGAACGTCTAAAATTGGTTACCTAAGTTGTTAGATAAAGAAATTTTAAGAAGAGCGTATTAAATCTAAAGTAGACGGAAGCAAGAAAATAATAACAATAATAATAAAATAGAACAACTGTCAAACAGAGATCATCAATCACTACAAAACCTGGCTCTCTGGAAATACAAATAAAACTAGATCTGTTAAGACTGATAAAGAAAAAGGAGAGAAGAAATGAATGATGAATAGTAAGGAATAAAAGTGGACACAGCAATACAAATTCCACAGAGATTAGAAGGATCAAAGGAAATAATATGAACAACTTTATGGCACTAAATTCAATGATTTAGATAACTCAAGAACAGATCATCTGAACAGACCTACATCTGTTAAAGTTAATTTAATTCATACTTGAATATCTTTGCCCGAAGAAAACTTTAGGTCTAGGTGGCTTTACTGCTAAATCCTTTCAAATACTTAAAAGAAGTAAGTAGTAAGATACATAAAATTATTTTTTAAAAAAAAGATTTCATTTATTTACTTGACACAGAGAGAGAGAGTGCACAAGTAGGAGGAGTGGCAGGCACAGGGAGACTGAGAGGGAGAAGCCAGCCCCCCGCTGAGCAGAGAGCCTGACACGGGGCTTGATCCCACTAGGCTGAGATCATGACCTGAACCTAAGGCAGAAACTTAACTGCCTCAGCCACCCAGGCATCCCTGAACAAAAATTCTTGTGGAAAAAGACAACAGGGGACACTAGTCTACCAATTTTATTTGGTTAGCATTACCCTGACCCTAAAGCTAGACAAATATATTTCAAGAAAAAAAAACAAAAACCAAAAAGCACAATAATATATTTTTGGAATAGACACACAAAAATTTTTTGCAAGGCAACTTCAGCAATACATAAAAAAATTAATACATCGTGACCAAGTGAGGTTAATCCCAGGAATTAAAGGTTGCTTCAACATTCAATCAGTATAATGCATTATATTAACACGTTGACCAAGAAAGAGAAAGCACATGACCATATTAGAACGTGAAAAAGGGAAGTGACAAAATTCAACACTTCAGTCATGATTTTAAAAATCTCAATAAACCAGGAATATAAGGAACTTCCCCAACTTGACAAAAAGCCTGTACAAAAAAAACATATATTGGGACACTTGGGTGGCTCAGTCGGTTAAGCGTGTGCCTTTGGCTCAGATGGTGATCCCAAGGTCCTGGGATCAAGCCCCACAATGTGCTGCTGTTCAGTGGGAAGTCTGCTTCTTCCTCTTCCTCTGCTCCTTCCCCTGCTTGTGCGCTCTCTGTCTCACTCTCTCTCTCTCTTACATAAATAAGTAAAATCTTTAAAAACAAACAAAATATAGCTAACCAACTAGAATACTTTCAATTTAGAGTTTTTGAACCCATTATTTTATACCCACCCATTTATATTCTCCTTAATTTCCCTCTGTAAAAGGTAATACTCTGTAATTCAGTATAGTGGTATGAGAAACATGGTACATGAATACATAAGCTTATGTAAATGTTATCTATTAAAATTGACAGGATAACATACTTACTATCTTTAATTACAAAATACTATAAGCGCAATGTAATAACCTTCAAGATACAGAAAAAGAGAAAGTTAAAGTTACCACTGATGTAACTCAGCAGTCTCTTCTTTGCCACTTACACTCACAAACACATTCAGAACATCAGCCTGTTTATGTAACAAGAATAGTATCACAGTCCGTGCTGTTTTGAATCTTGCTTTTTTTTCATTAAAATTATTTCGTGGATATATCTCTAAGTCAGTATATATTGATTTACCCCATTATTTTTTGATAAGTCCACAAGTTTGCTGCATCTTAGAGTATGTAAATTAGAGAATTAAAGCCTACAAAAAAGCTTGGCATCTTCAGTATTTCTGCCTCACTTTACCTATCTATAAGAAATTGCAATAGCCCAAAATATTTTATACAGAAATTAAAGTAGATTTCATTGTCTTATTTTTTTTTTAAAGATTTTATTTATTTATTTGACAGAGCGAGATCACAAGCAGGCAGAGAGGCAGGCAGAGAGAGAGGAGGAAGCAGGCTCCCCGCTGAGCAGAGAGCCCGATGCGGGCCTCGATTCCAGGACCCTGAGATCATGACCTGAGCCGAAGGCAGCGGCCTAACCCACTGAGCCACCCAGGCGCCCCTCATTGTCTTATTAAAGGGTATCTGATCTAAACAAGAACCAGCTAGAACGAAATATGTTACAATAAATTTATATACTGAACTGTTTAATTCAGAACATTTCAAACTGCATTATATTTTAAAATGTACTACATTTCCACCCTCATTACAGTGTGGTATAAAACATCCCTAGAAACCTCTTTTCCTGGCAGATAAATCAGAGAAAGAATATCATGATATAAGCTGAAAAATGAGGCCAAGCTTATAAATCCCTTAATACTATTCATAAAATCTTTGACTACATAGTTAGTGGATTCAGTAATTTTTCAAAGGAAAAAGCAAACTGACTTTATGGGGCTTATTTTGTAATTGCCTAAAAAGTATTTTCCTAGAAGGAAAAATAAAACCTTTATTTTTGAAGTATCCTAGACTACACAGCCATACAGAATTTATTTCTTTTAGGTAGATCGAGTTAATTATTTAAAGAAAAAAGAAAAATTTTATAGAAATCTTGTAGAAATAATCAACTTGAACCTAAAAACATACACAAGTGCTCTCTATACAAACAAAAAAAGCAAGCCTCAGACCTTCAAACTATGCAAGATTTTCTTCATTTTCAAAGTGCTAGCATAAGCAATTACTAATGTCTGAAGAGTTTTCCACTGTCCTGGTCATACAGATGTGTTTCTGTTCATTCCTTCATTTCAAGCACAAACTATTTCTCTAAATGCTGAAAAACTTCAAATCACATATAAGGATTTTAAGAATAAGGCTAAATCTTTCTTTTTTCCCTCAAATATTTGTTTAAATTCCAATTAGTTAACAAACAGTGTAATTAGCTTCAGGTTTAGAATTCAGATAAATTGTTTGAAACTTAAACATTACACAATCCCTTCAGTTTATGTCTATTAAGGTTATAAGTAATGTAACAAGGTAATGGTACTTGTAGTTTATGTAGTTCACTATTCTCCAACTTCTTTAAATAAACTTGCCCTAAAAGATTAAGCTGATTATGTAAGTTAGCATATTATTTTTCATTCACATTAAAATTTGGAAAAATACGTGCAGTGCTATAGGCATACAAAGACAGTTCATTTAATTTATATCTAAGGGAACTAAGGACTGATTCCTATTACTATACATTTAATAGCATATTTTTTTAAACTTTGCTGTACCAAATTAGATCCATTTTTAATATTTAAGTTCTCATTCCTATATGCCACAGATATTCACAAATTTGCATTTCTATGAAAACTAATGTCAGCCATTAGGAATAGCAACTGAAGAACTGGTCTGTCTCCACCTGTAATCTGAGAAGTATGGGGTATTTTGGCAACTATTCAACATCATTTCATTCAGCCAGAATACCTATTCATGCATTCACAAAATTCAAATGCTAAGTGCTCAATTCAACAAGCAAGTATTAGTAAGTTACTACCTGTAGAACTCTGTGCTTGGAATAAAAAGAACAGAGCATGCTTCTCTGTCTCAGTATTCCTCACCTCACAGGAGATAAATTCACCATCTCCCTTTTACTTGTCTGACTTTGTTCAATCAGTAACAAGCGATACTTCCCTGAATATGCCTCATATCTTCCCTCTGCCCTTATTCTGGTCTCACCCTCCATCATATGTCACCTTACTACTAAAGAAACCTTCTAAGTGGAGTCCTTGCTTCTACTCTGGATCCCCCTATAACTGACATTCTACAGAGCAACCAAAATAATTTCATTTAAAAATATGTCAAATCCTTTTCCACCCCCTCACTTTAAATCTGGGGGTGTCTTCGGGCTTAAAATGAGATTCTTGGAGGCAACATATAGATGGGTTTTGTTTTTTTATCCATTCTGATACCCTGTGTCTTTTGATTGGGGCATTTAGCCCAACCTGTACCCCTGGGGATAAAAATATATGTTTATAAAAAATAAAAAATTTTAAAAAAATTGTCAAATCAAGCAGAGGTCATGACCTCCAGAGTCTGCAAACACTGCCACACTCTTTTCCAGTCTATATGAGTTGTTCTAGAGAATCTCAGCCTCAATGGCACTTCCTTTAAAAAAAGAAAAGTCCTTGTATATTCTGTTTTATTTTGCCCATGGGATTCCATTTATTCTGATCAAAATTCCACCGGCATTCTTCAAAGAGCTGGAACAAATAATCCTAAAATTTGTATGGAATCAGAAGAGACCCCGAATCACTAAGGAAATGTTGAAAAACAAAAATAAAGCTGGCGGCATCACCTTACCTGATTTCAAGCTTTGTTACAAAGCTGTGATGACCAAGACAGCATGGTACTGGCATAAAAACAGACACATAGACCAGTGGATCAGAGTAGAGAGCCCAGATATGGACTCTCAACTCTATGGTCAATTAATTTTTGACAAAACAGGGAAAAATATACAGTGGAAAAAAGACAGTCTCTTCAATAAATGGTGCTGGGAAAACTGGACAGCTATATGTAGAAGAATGAAACTTGACTATTCTCTTACACCGTACACAAAGATAAACTCAAAATGGATAAAAGACCTCAATATGAGACAGGAATCCATCAGAATCCTAGAGGAGAACATAGGCAGTAATCTCTTTGATATCAGCCACAGCAACTTCTTTCAAGATATGTCTCCAAAGGCAAAGGAAACAAAAGCGAAAATAAACTTCTGGGACTTCATCAAAATCAAAAGCTTCTGCATTTATCCCCTATTCTTACTGAAGTCTTGTGCCTCTCAATCTGCAGGCTGATGCTTTTATCCATTTTAGAAAATCCTTCTACTTTTTTCCTCTAAGACTCTTCTTCAGTTCCTTTCCACAGCTTTGTTTAGTCTGATTTCACTGTGTATCAGATTTTTTTTATAATCATTGCTTAATTCCTGCTTTCTGACATTATGATTTGTGATTTCCTCATCCAAACTTTTGTCACTGATATTTTTTCAGTTTTATGTATGTATATGTATATGTATCATTTGCTTTAGGTATCGTCTCAAATCCTTCTGCAGTTTCTGAGTACTGCCAACCCACTTTTTATCTCTGATTGTTTTTACTAAATTCTTATAACTCTACATTGAGCATTTTTAAAGATTTTATTTATTTATTCAACAGACACTGATCACAAGTAGGCAGAGAGGCAGGCAGAAAGAGAGGAGGAAGCAGGCTCCCCGCTAAGCAGAGAGCCCGATGTGGGGCTCGATCCCAGGACTCTGGGATCATGACCTGAGCCGAAGGCAGAGGCTTTAACCCACTGAGCCACCCAGGCGCCCCAAACAATGAGCACATTTTTAAAGCAAGACCATACTGCTTTTCTTTTCCTGAAGCTAAGGAAGAAGTGTATAAATCTTGTGTTCATTTGGGTAATTCTTCCTTGAAGCATGTTCACTTGCCTCTTCCAAATGTTTTTCTCTTTGTTCCAGTTGTGACATGTAGACCTTTTTCCTTTATTACTCATCTTTAAATGGGGCCATTTCCTGCTGAAGCAAAAGTGGGGAGAGCCCAGGAAGAAACAAGTTGGTTTGAAAGAAATTTCTATCCCAAGTATTTGCTGGTACCTGCTCACCAAACTCTCTACCACTTTTTCAGGTAGGGATGGGTCCCTCTACTCTGCTCTTTCAGACACACTCTCCAAGATGCTCGCCCGTGGTTTCAACTTCCGCTGAGGATCTGCAGTAGACCTCTCTCACTCAGGGCCATTCTCTGCCTTTCCAAAAGGACATCCGCAGCCTCGGAGGAGCCTTTCAGAATGCTGATACTTGGAGTGACTACTCAGAAGGCTCTCCCTGTCCCAACGACTTCCCAACAGTTCCAAGTGTTCATCACTGCTTTCAACTGGGGGGAGCAGAATTTTATTTTAGAAGATCTTGTTTTCTATTCTTTATTGTTGTTTTCTTTAGTTAGAAGAATATTCTATCTTTATATAAGAGTTGTGATAAAAAAAAGAGTTGTGATGAGTACTAGGTACCATATGGAAGTATTGAATCATACTTTAAACTAATATTACACTGGATGAGGGACGCCTGGGTGGCTCAGTTGGTTAAGCAGCTGCCTTTGGCTCAGGTCATGATCCCAGCGTCCTGGGATCGAGTCCCACATCGGGCTCCTTGCTCCGCAGGAAGCCTGCTTCTCCCTCTGACTCTGCCTTCCACTCTATCTGCCTGTGCTCGCTCTCACTCTCTCTCTGACAAATAAATAAATAAAATCTTTAAAAAAAAATATTACACTGGATGATAACGTGAATTCAAATAAAAACTTAAAAAAAAAAAGAAATGTATGGGAAAGGGCTTGTTCTTAACTAAATGAAACTACACTATGAATAATTTCTTTCTTTTCTATTTTTAAAGATTTTATTTGTCAAAGAAAGAGAGAGAGAGTGTGTGTGTGAGTGCACAAGCAGGGGGAGCAGCAGAGGGAGAAGCAGACTCCCCACTGAGCAGAGAGCCTGAAATGGGGCTTGATCCCAGCACCCTGGGATCATGACCTAAGCTGAAGACAGCTGCTTAACTGACTGAGCCCCTCAGGCATGCCTATATTTTGTCTTTCAAATAATATCATCTGTCATTAAGATATAAGTATTTGTAAACATGTGCAGAAACATATGGGAAGAGCTATACTATTTATCTCACCAAAACTACATTGTGTATGAACTGTTGCTCAAATCACATCTTCTTTTATTAAGATGTCTGTTTGTAAAGTTAAGTGCAGCAGTATATAGGAATAGCCCTGTGCTTACCTCATTGAAGTTTCGCTGTGTATAATGTGTCTTTCAAGTAATATCTTCTTCATTAAGATATAATATACAATACACACATATACCACCCACACGTTATTAAAAAAAAGAGAGTTTCTATAATTAATTAAGTTTTAAGTAAATTTTCTGGATTGTATAGGAATGGCTTGTTTTCACACAGTATGAACGGAATTTAAACTTTATAATGATCCGGTTAACTAGATCAATGTAGACAGTGCAGATAAATGTGTCTTTAATAATTTACACTAATCAAATGAACCAAATCTCCTTTCCATTTTGGGCTATACAGAAGGTCTAGGAATAACTTTCTACTGAGGGCATCTTCCTTCTAACCTACGATTGAGGAACAACCCATGCCTGCGTGGGTTCAGGGAAGGTTCAAACTTCTCTACATTATTCATGCACAACCTGAGTAAATGAATTAGATATTGCTGAACACTGTAATCATTTGAAAAGAACACACAGCAGCATTGGTTTGGCAGGGACTGATTTAGGGTCTGCACTTCCTGTTTCTTTACATCTTTACTTTCTTTACTTCTGTCCTGGTCCTGTGTCCTAGCTAGGTTCTGACTCTGCCATGTAGGTCTGATTTTTGTGCTTTTCAAGTTGCATGAACTAGAACAGAGGCTCAGCATCAGTCCACTACTATTGTCTAAGATAAAGAGAAAGATGCAATGTAATGAGCAAATTTCATCTGCCATCTTTTCAGTTTGAGAAATGGTTGGGATAGTTTAAAAGACTAATTCCTAAAACTCAAATAACAAATTAGTAACTGCAAATTTTAATATATTTTTAAAAATTTTAGATGACCCTATTTGTTTGAAAAATCTGAAAGACTCAAAGTCAAGACTCAATATTAAATAAAATATCCTTTCAATTAGAGGAGATTCATGAAGATTATACAGATTAAAAGAGGATAAGAAACTACAAGAAAATAATACAAGAAATGCATATGGCAGTCTGTGACATAAAGTTTGTATATATTATTCGCAAAGGAGTTAACACTGCTTTTCAAACCTTTAATTCACTTGTGTTATGACAGATTAAATTTTATGGCCTGTATTAGTGAACTTCGGATATTAATAAAACGAAGAGGACAGAACTAAATGTGAGTTAGTCTTGGGCAAAAGAGGTAGAACAGAAATGGCTCGCAGCACCCAAGGAGCCATGAATCGTTAAGACCAAGCAGCCAAGCACCACAGGAATGTGCACCTCTCTGACAATGTTCACTTCGGTCCAGAAAGACATCATGGCAACAGTTACATACAGAATATGTACTGGTCTCTTTTCACAGTTTAATTTAAGTATTATCTTAAATTTCATTTAAGTATCAACTTAAGTATCATCATAAAAATAGATTTATGATCTAATGGATCCCACAGTCTAGCTGGAGTTAAGTAAAAGCAATAAAGACAATATAGAATCAAGTATATCAGAAAGTGATATGTGCTATCAAATAACCAAGAAGTATTACCCTAGTAAATCTACTTAGTAATAATCTAGTGGCTCTATATAGTATTTTCTCTTTAATAGGAGTCTATATAAACTTTATGAAAATCTATATATGAACAGTTATTCTGTTTATTACAAGATCATATTTCATGTCCTCTGAAGCCAGAAATAAGGTAATTCACTAACTGCAGCAACTACAGAATAACATTATGTTTAAAACTTCAGAAATGTCCATTCTTGGCTAATAGGAACCACATTTTAGAACCAATATTAAGCTATTTGCTGTCATCTTCTATGTATCTGAAATTTATTTTTAACTCAACAAAATTTTCAATTATATGACAAAAAAGATCACTATATTTTATAAAGTATGACACATATGTATCATGTTTTATGTTATTTTTTTCATGCATGTATCTTCCAAATCAACTTGGCAGAGCATTTGGGCAACAGTCTACAAATTTAAAAGGAAAATGAAATCACATTAAGATGCAGTCTTAAAATAGCTGAACTGAGGATTAGTATTTAATTGAGAGGCTTCTGACTTTGCCATGATTTTGAAATAAAGCAGAACTTTTTAAACTTGCTTTTCCAGATATTTTAACCATGTGGCAAGTTTCATTTTGCTCCTGTTGCTGTATTTATCCATTATATTTTTAGGCTAATAGAACTGAAAACTTATCTTCACTGCATAAACAAAATCAAATAAAAAAGCCTTTAGACATTACTAAATCCTGAAGGGTATTTGAGAAATTTGAGATCAGATTCTATATTTAATAAGTGTGTCCAGAAAAACTAGGCCTCTCTGACAAAATATAGAGGTAAAGAATAAAAAGCCTAACTGCAGATGTAGAAGATGAGGAGAGTCAGTAATCTGGAATGTTCTGGCTGAAGGTAATAATAGCTTTTCTCAACTGCACTATTTTTACAAAATGGTGGTTTTTGGAAGTATATTAATCTTAATCCCATTTATTAATTCAAAAGATAGTTACTGAGTACCTACCACATGTTATGCACTCTTCCAGATGCCTCAGAGACATTAATGAATAAAAGAGATTTATGACCTAATGAATCTTACACTTTTTCTGGAGGGAAAATAAAAGCAATAAAGACAACAAATGAGCAAGTATATTGGGAAGGGATACGTGCTGTAAAATACACAGGAAGTACTACCTTAGTAAATCCAGTCAGCATTCCTCTAGATCTATACAGTATTTTCTCTTTAATAGGAATCTATAGAATTTTATAAATTTCACTATTTATTTATTTTGTATCTAATCTAGGAAATATATAAAGTATGGTGAACACTACATAGTGTATGGTATTTCTTCTTTTAAAAATTAATTTATCAGAAATTTGATAAAATCAGACTGGTAGTTCTATCAAAGATAGAGAATTTTATTACCCATAGAAAACACAGATTATTATTATTATTATTATTTTAAAGATTTCACTTATTTACTTGAGAGAGAGAGAGCACAAGAATTTACCCAGTGAGGGGAAAGGGAGAAGCAGAGGCCCCACAGAGCAAGGAGTCTAATGTGGAGCTTAATCCCAGACTCCCAGAGTATGACCTGAGTGGAAGGCAGATGCTTAACCAACTGAGCCACCCAGGTACCCCAAAAACAGCAGACTAAAAATGACATTTACATGGTCTCCATATTAGGTCTGACCAGTGACAGATAATAAGCTAAGAGAGAAGACACAAAACCATTCTAAATCCACAGCTAACATGTAGGTTCATCCCTGGGTATCCCTCTAGTTCTTATTGGAAGAGTTTTGAAAAAGACCAGTTTTTAACTTTAACCTTTACAAAATTACAGAACTAACCAAAATCTGTAGAGGCCACTTGTCAGAGATATGTTTACCAAATTATGCAGAGCACCTAAATGATCATTGTTCATTGAACTGAAGCTACATACAGGCTTCCCAAACTCGAACTTTCATTTGGGTTTTAGGATGACGGACTGGCTTTCTGCAATATGCCATTTATAGGGGTTGGGTAGATGACATCTGAGCCTGTCGTACTGGTCACTAACATCAATTTGAAAGACCTCAGGAATTTAGCTCTGTATATGATTTCATGGTAACAAATTAACCCAACTCTTCATGTCTCAAATATGAATATCATTTCTCTGAATAATACAAGTCATCTTCTGGGGTGCCTGCATGGCACAGTGGGTTAAGACTCTGCCTTTGGCTCAGGTCATGGTCTCAGGGTCCTGGGATCGAGTCCCACATCAGGCTCTCTGCTCAGCAGGGAGCCTGCTTTCTTCCCTCTCTCTGCCTGCCTCTCTACCTACTTGTGATCTCTGTCAAATAAATAAACTAAATCTTTAAAAAAAATACAAGTCATTTTCCATTTTCTGTGATCCTACTGCCATGACAGAACTCATGACTGAGCTATTTCAAACTCTAAAAATGGGTTTAATATACATGATAGGTACAGCACGATAGTGGCCAAAAAAGGGTAATAATTGTGATGGCCTAAAATTAATTAAAACGATAATCCAGTAAAAATTCAACCATTTCTTTGGACTATGTGGGTTGGTGTCTTCTACTGTAACATCCTCAGGCCCAAATCTAGCCCTGATGCATAAAATATACATCAGGACGTGGTTGCAAAGATTGCTGGGAGACCACTCTGTAACCAACTGGATACAAACTCTTCAATAACTGCACCCAAGGACAGAGTTTACACTTTGCCTCTACAGACGCGATTAATAACAATGCAGGGCAGTGGCAGTTCTCTTCTCCCCATTTCCTGAGCCTGTATCTTGAATAAGAATACATGAAAGAGAAAAACATTTTCCTGGGTATTCTCATGTGTGTAGTTTGAGGGACTCTGGTAAGGAGAGTGTAGTGCCTCCTGGATCAAGATCTGGGAGTGGTTTGTCCTCAGATTATATGAGCTATTTTAATCATTTTTTTTTAAAGTTTCCCCAGTTTTCAATAGTATCTCCTCTCTTCTCCATTTATGTCAAGACCTGAAAAATGATTATTCATAAAGTGGCTAATATCCAGGTCATCTCTAGTCAGCCTCAAAAATGAGGCCCCTCTTGGCAATGGCACGAGTTTGAATGGTTAAGAGGTATCAGTGGCAGCGAAAGGAGACCCACACATAGTAAGTCTGCGCACACAGGTGGATGGCGAACTCACCTTGGCAAGCTCCAGTGCGGATGTTGGGGATAAAGCCCCGTCTGCAGGGCTGAGGCTGGGCAGGACACATCTCACAGGGGTGGCCCCAGGCCCGTCCAATGGTGGCACAGCACAGAGTCTTAGTGCAGACAATGCCTGTCAGCTGCCCTTGGCACATCTGGTTGTTGACCTGAGTGAAACAAGGGCCTGTCCTGTAATCTGGAATGTGAAAGAAGACAGAAAGACAGGTTTTATGACCATGTACCCATCTTATACCAGTAGCTCCAAATACATAAAACAGAGGCGATTTCTTCTGACTCAAGTATCTAAAGACAAAAGGCTGGAAAGTTTCATTTTGAAAATTCCTAATTTTTCAATCATGAGGACTGCATTAGGAGACTTCAATGCACTTTACTACGGACATAGTAAACGGGTGGCTCAAGGGCTGTGTCTGGGACACAGATGTGTTTTCTTGGCCTGAATCATGTTCTGAGAATTTAAATTAGTAGCCAACATTTTTAAATTGGGAAATTTCACATGAAATTTCTATTTCTGGCTTTTCTTGCAAAGTTGGGAGGTCTGGCCATCCTAGGCCTGCCATTCTACACAGTGTGGGGGAGAGAAGTGTGTCCTCCTCTCGGACCCCAGGCCCCAGCCAACGCACATCCAGCAGTCTTCTCTCACTGACATCTGTCACCTGAACACTGCTGGCACCTGCTCGCCAGACTCCCTCTTTACCTAGCCAAGATTTTCTTTCCTGACTGCATGGACACGAGATTGGAAAATCAGAAGAGAACCAATAATGGTATACCCTTCCATATCACAAATATATCAGAGCAGTCTAGTATATCTGTAAACATTAAGTCCTAACAAATTGATTTTTGTGTCCGTGTCAGTCTGTTTAGTTTGGCGTGTAGTTCAGGAAGACTAGGAAGATTCTGGCAATAAGGCACACTCTCACGGATTCTTTCTAGGTAAGTTATTATTATATAATCTCTGTACTATAAAAGACTTTACCATTGTCCAACTGATGAAAACATCAGCAAATGCTAAATAGGAAGACTTCTATGGATATTAAAGATGATCTATTGGGACTGTTGTATCTCAAATGTGATCCACAGACCAGCAATACATGCCTCACTGGGGAGGTGTTAAGACAGGCAGACTCAGGCCCTACCCTGGACTAACTGAACTAGAACTCCACTTCAACACAATATTCAGGAGATTCATACACACATTCAAGATTAAGAAGGACTGATCTAGACTCCGGGTAACTTGAAAGCTAGGCATTCTGGCTCTGGCCCTCTTTCTCTTATAATTTACTACAGTGAACCTTTTAGATGATCAGTGTCTACTCTTTTAAGCAGAACAGACTTAACCGAACAGTTTTTAATTGAGTGCTGTTGTTACGTTTTCAGACACAGGAAATCAGAGAATGGTCAGTTTCATGAAGACTGATTAATAAAACAACTCACATTTGTTTTAAAATTACAACAGAAATATGTGAAAAGTGTCTCCTCCTCCCCCGCGCCAACCCCTTCACAGAGACTGTGTGAATACAGTTCATTAACTCTTGGGACTGTAAAATGATAGTCAGGATTTCCTGATAAACCCTCGTGCAAATGACATAATTCCTTTTGAAGAGGAAAGCCAGAACAAGTTTATTTCAGATTTCCAAGAACAAAACAATCTCACATTCAAAGAAAGCAGAGTCAATAATGTTGGTAAGATTTTTATGAAAAATGTACTGGGAAAAAAGCAAACTTGGATAGGATTTAACATTCAAAATGTTAAGCTAGAAGAACTTTGATATCATCTAAATGCTATCATGTAACAAAAACAAAATTTAAATCCACATGAAACTTATTTTTTTAAAAAACAAAGAATAAGGCTCTCTCACATAGAGCAAAAGAGTATTTTCAAAGTTTAACATACAGAAAAAAAAAAAACCCACCCTAAAATAGGTAACATTTTTAGCAAGCTGGTTTAACACTCTGTCACTTTGCAGCTGAACTTCGACAAAAATAGCTCATTTTAATCCCTTACATAAGAACAACAGATGTGCTGGCTGCAAATCACGTTTTTGAAAAAGACAATCTTTGCAGTATACGTGTAGATATGTCAACCTTATAAACAAGCATGCTTCCCACACACAAACTGCCAGATTGTAAATTTTTTAAACCTATCTCTTGTCTTTCACACAACTATTATCACACAACACTTATTTTTCTGTAATTCCTGCATACATAGCTATGTTCACATTCTACACACTTTTAGGGTGCCCAAAGAGAAGCCTCCAAATCCTCCCTCATAATCCCATCCTTAAGTAAACCACCTTCGTCAGGAAATTCACGTTTTTGAAAAAGACAATCTTTGCAGTGATTCAAAAATCACGTTTTTGAAAAAGACAATCTTTGCAGTATACGTGTAGATATGTCAACCTTATAAACAAGCATGCTTCCCACACACAAACTGCCAGATTGTAAATTTTTTAAACCTATCTCTTGTCTTTCACACAACTATTATCACACAACACTTATTTTTCTGTAATTCCTGCATACATAGCTATGTTCACATTCTACACACTTTTAGGGTGCCCAAAGAGAAGCCTCCAAATCCTCCCTCATAATCCCATCCTTAAGTAAACCACCTTCGTCAGGAAATTTGTTCCTTCAGCTAACTATACCACCTTCTTAAAATCATGTCCTCTCAGTCTGCTCTCTTTGGAGAAGGAGAATATCTGGATGAGAATAGCTGTTTGTCCTCTGAAGTGACCTTTCACGTTGAAGGCTCTAATTAAGCCGACCCCAGACTTCCCTTCCTGGGAAAAGAGTTTACCAGTTCTTCTTTCTTTTGTCTACACAGTATTTGCCTTCTTACAAACTGTGCTGAATCAATTTTCTTTTATCAGTCTCCTTGGCTTTCTGGTAGGCAACTGATTAGTTTAAAATGCAAAATTACAGCATTACCTACTTATTCAAGAATTACTATTTTGCAAAATATGAACAAGTCAGTGAAAGGGGATGTAAATATCTTGATCAGATTAAAACATCCTGTCCCAAACTTGGCTAGCATTTTAATTATGGCCAAAGAGCCCTAAAAGAATTTCATGTTACTGACCATGCATTCTTGTCATCAAGATTTCAGTGTGGGTAAAAATATTATCGTATACCACACCACCCATCTGTAGTCAAGGACATCCTCATAGTGTATTAGCAAAATATAAAAGGAAAGAACTGCTTATCTCTTGGGTATGCTAAAGCCAGAATGTTGGAAGCAGATACTTTCCTCACTACTACATGACCAAAAAAACGTTAAAAATTAGCCTGTGAAACACAAATAGTTTTATTTTGATTTTCGAATATTGAAGTACAATATAGTATATTTTTTTATTAGTTTCAGAGGTATTTTTTTCATTAGTTTTTTTATTAGTGATTCATCAGTTGCATATAACACCCAGTGTTCATTTTATCACATGCACTCCTTACTGTCCATCACCCAGCTACCCCATTCCATACCTACCTCCCCTTCAGCAACCTTCAGTTTGTTTCCTAGCACTAAGTCTCTTATGGTTGGTCTGCCTCTCTGATTTAGTCTTGTTTTAGTTTTCCCTCCCTTCTCCCCATATGTTTTGTTTCTTAAATGCCACATGAGTGAAATCATATAATAATTGTCTTTCCTTGACTGGTTTATTTCACTTAGCAAATACCCTCTAGTTCCATCCATGTCCTTGCAAATGCTAAGTCAGAATGACTAAAATTAACAAGTCAAGAAACAGCAGATGTTGGCGAGGATGCAGAAGAAGGGGAACTCTCTTACACTCCTGGTGGGAATGGTGCAACCACTCTGGAAAACAGTATGGGAGTACGGAGGTTCCTCAAAAAGTTAAAAATAGAGCTACCCTTTGACCCAGCAATTGCACTACTAAGGGATTTACCTAAAGGATACGAACATAGTGATGCAATATAACATCTTAACTTGTTTTTTACAGTTCCACTTTTATTCATGTTAAACAGCTGGTGCAATCAGAAAATTCATCAACAAGTGGCTGCTTGCTGTTTTTTTTCCCAACAACTTCATTATGGTGTCATGAATATAAAATATATATACCTGTTTTAAATGTACATGTAAATTTATTGAATTGTGCGTCTATCACAGCGTAATTTTAGAGTATTTGCATCACCCCCAAAAACCCCTCGTGCCCACTTCTAGACTCAGACAACCACTATTCTGTCACTATCAATTTGGCTTTTCTGGACAATGCACACAAATGGAATCATGTAACATATGGTCTTTTCTGCCTGGTTTCTTTGACTTAGCATAATGTTCTTGAGGAATATTCATGCTATTGTATGGGTCAGTATTTCAATCCCTTTTACTGCTGTCTAGCATTCCACTGTATGGATACAACACATTTGCTAACCAATTAGTGCCCATCTGCTGGGTTGTATAGTGAATTTATGTTTAACTTCTTCAGAAACTGCCGAACAGTATTTCCAAAGTAGCTTCACCATTCAAATTCCTATCAGCAATGAATGAGGTACAAATTCCTTCACATCCTTGCTAATATTTTCTTTTTTATTATAGCCTATGTTACCATTCTACTTTAAATAAATACAATTGAGTATGTTTGGAAATTTTGATATAATTTCACAAGTCCTCTTAAGATGCTAAACAGTGCTAGAAAACCAAACTGACCATTACTGTTGTACAAACAAACTGATAACCTCTGAAGGTTTCCAGAAGGTAATAACAGAAACAGGTCTGGTAGAGGATGTGGGACTGAAGGAGAGGAATTTCTTGTTTTTGTCATTTATTTTTTTGCTTATTTTTTTAAATTTTAATGTTTGCTTTTGTTTGATGGAAGACACACTTTTATAAAAGCCAACGGGAATGACCTAGTTGAAAGGGAAGGCTTATAAGTACCAAAAATAGTAATAATCTCTAGTATAAGATTCCTGAGAAGTCAGCCTGAGAGTGAAACCAGAATGTGAAGAAAGAAGAAAAGCACTTCTCTTGTAGCCTGAGAAAGAAGGGCATAGAGTAAATGGACAGCGAGCAGTGTCCTCTCCCATACCTTCTATTTTCTTTGTGAAACAGGAAGTGGAGGTCAGCTGTGCACTCAGATATTTGGGGCTGAGATAGCACTGCAGAGCCCAGATGAGGGAACTGACATGAGAACCCAGTGGATCTCCAGGTGACATTTAGGGCTTCTCTAAGGCAGAGGACCAGGATGGACTAGTAGTGGGACCTATCGGCCTGCCTGAGGACTTTTCCCAGCACCCCGAGGCAGCTGAGAGGCTCATTCAGAGGCTGGATTCATTAGGGTTAGAGTTTATTTGTCAGATGTAGAAAAAAAAAATCAGAATGGCAAGGGAGTTCAGAGGATTGTTACACAGATTTTAAATTACAGACTATGGAATCTATGCTGGATGAACAGGAATTGAGAAAAAGGAGGACTGATAAAGTAAGAAGCGGGAGAAAGCAGTAAGATCAGGGGACTATGGATGTCCAGGAGGTTTCACAAGACAAGGGAAAAGAGCCACAGGGACAGCAATACATCAGCTGCCTGTGTGACTGCAGGATCAGTCGTTTGACTGCCAGTAGAAGGGAGGAGACAGCACGCTGCATAACTGAGGGAGGATAACCACACATGCTGTAATGTCAATGTCATCCTCTGGAGCTGTGCAGTGGATGGCCCTCTTAAAGACTTTTCTACTATAACTGCTTGTCCAGCAATGCCATAAGATGCCCAGAATCCACTGAATTTCATCCAAACCCACGTTAGTATACAAAGATTTGCCTGGTTCTAGAAAGTATGGGAAAATATGTAGAAATTCCCATCAAGTCACACAGCACTTGAAGTTAGGCAAGAAGGCATTTCCATTCTCAGAAACCAAAGAATTGCAACATGCAGTCAAGTGATCACACTGTGTAGGAGCTGCAGATATAAGTGAGGGTCACAAAGAAGTATAGACTGTACATAGCCAGTCTAACAATCCTGGCTAGGGGACCATCTCCTTGTAGAGATGGAGGTTTTTTGTTTTTTGATTTTTTAAAATATTTTATTTATTTATTTGACAGGGAGAGAGAAACACAAGCAGGCAGAGCAGCAGAGGGAGAAGGAGAAGCAGGCTCCCCCGCCAAGCAGGGAACTGGATCCCAGGACCCTGAGATCATGACCAGAACCTAGGGCAGACGTTTAACCAACCGAGCTACCAGATGCCACCAGTAAAGGAATTTTTGACAAAGCAATTACAAATAACATTTTTTTAGCACATCCTATCATGGTTTTAATTGAGAACTGAGTTGGTTTGCCAACTAAAAATCTTTGATCACAGATATAACTAGACCACGCAGAGAAGGCAACCCCAAAACTTAATGGGATGGTTTCCTTAGTTTCCAACAGTTTCCTTAGTTTCAATACAATCTGCCCTGAATGTCTGCAGATGCAGACTTCATGCTGACCAAATATTCATCATTAAATAAATTCAAATTTAATTGAGAGAATAATTATCTTCCTTGATGGAAAAGCATCTGTCAACCTCAGAAATTTTTAGAATGAAGTACAGAAATGTTTAAAGGAATCAAAACCATTATATTAATATTGTTACTTTAAAGAATCTGTGCAAAAATTATGTACCTATAATGTTTAACAGCTTTTGCCCCATTCTATCAGACTGTTTTGTAACCACAATTTAAAATAAATAATTAAGTGATCTATTTAGAATGATTTTTTTTAATTTAAATTCTAGTAGCCAACATACAGTACAGAATGATGGCTTTTTCCAACTTAAAATGTGACTATGCTTATATACAGAACTGGACCATTTAAGTGAACTTATAAATTTAAAAGTTTATTTATATATTTAGTTTTTAATTAGCTCCAACAGAGTTATTTGAGTATCTGCAAAGGTTTTTAAGTCATACCAGTGAAGTACTTAAAAAATTACATGCATTTAATATAAAAAGGCAGTTTAAAAGATATGGGGGTGTTTCATTAAATATTAAATTGGAACCAAATATTATTTAAAGGCTTTTAAAGTGACTACTAAAATCTTCTCAATTAACAGAGTAGAAATATCTATAAATTGGATTTAAAAGTCCAAGGACTATGCCCTAAGGAACTGAAAGCAGGAACTTGAAGAAATATCTATATATCCAGGTTCATGCAGGATTATTCAAATAGTCAAGAGTTGATGCAACCATAGTGTCCATCGACAGATGAATAAACAGAACACATACACTGGAATACCATTCAGATCTAAAAAGCTAGGAAATTTGGCACATTCTACAGCTCAGATGAACCCTGAGTACATTATTCTGAGTGAAATTAGCCAGTTACAAAAGGAAAAATATTTTATGATTTCACACACATGAGGCATCTAAAGGAATCAAATTTATTGGAACAAAAAGTAGAATGGTAACTGTCAAGGGGTATGGGGAAAGGAAAATAGGGAGTTTATGACTAATAGGTATGGAGTTTCAGTTTCACAAAATGAAAAAAATTCATGGGATGTGATAATGGTTCCATGACAATGTGAAGATACTAATACCACTGAACTCTACTCTGAAAAATTATTTACAGTGGTTAATTCCATGTTATCCGTATTTCACTGCAATTAAAAATGTATTTTTAAAAAGCTCAGGGAATAAGCAGGATTTTGAAAGTTATATTTAAGTACAGCAAACCTGAATTTTTAAGACCAAAACAAACTTTGAGTCTTTTTCATACACACAGTCACCACTGAGGGCACTGAAAAACACCCTCTTGCAATAGTGACCACTTGCCTTGTGATGGAAATTTACATTGTCATAACTGATTAGAGTGCACACAAAGCTGCAAGGGTATTCTTGAACACACTGATTGACTACATACTTAGACTCTCTGTAGGGTAAATTCTTAGCACTAGAAGTGCTGGATCAAAAGTCCAGTTTGAAAAATATTCAAACATTCTCAGAACTGCTCTCTGAAGATGAACTGATCCTCACACCTTCTCCAAATAAGTACAGGCAACTGGTTTAAGTTTTACTCACTCACAGGGAGAAAAGTGGTATCTCACTGTTGCTGAGTTATGAATTCGTTGTCCTTGTTTTTTGGCAATGAATGAAAGAAAATTAACTCCGAAGCAGGTATTTCATATTGTAAAACCCATTCTATCAGTTATTTCTTTATGCTTAAGTGCTAAGAAAGTATGTTTGTAAAAATGTTTACAAAGGAAAAATTAAAAGTCAGAGATAAAGTTCCAAATGGAGAATGAAAGAGAGCTAGAAAAAAGTGAAACAGAGACTGAACTTGAAGACCCACCTCCCTCCTCAGCCCTGCGCTATTCACGCAATGCTCATTAAACCCAAGACACAAATCATCACATCCTCGGCTTCTGGAAGCTTTGCCTTTTCATATCAGACCAAAGCCCTTTACACCATTTTAATGAATCTTGTCAAAATGCCCCAAGGGTCTCCTGCTACCTCCAGGTATGATCTCCCAACTCCCCCAAATTCTGCAAGAGTAATCTTGCTTTGCTTTGGCTTCTCCTAAAGATGAATCTCCTAGCTATGTTCAGTTAGGGAGAGATTCTGTGTACACTGACAGAACAGTAAAGACTTTTGCTTCTTCAGATAAATGAATGATTATTTTAACTATCACAGTTGTATTGCATTTTTTTTTCCTAACATAGTATCATTATTTAAGATCTCAGTGAAAACATGGACTCAGTAAAGAAGGACCCCTTTCACCATTCTCTAGTCTTTCAAATATAAGACTACCACTGACATCAAAGAGCTTTGGAAGAATGAAGAGGCAGGAAAGATAATTAGGTGCTGGCTAATGAGGCAAAAAAATTGCTATCTTTCATGTCATGTTTCATAAGGATGAAGGTCATCAAAGTTGTGGTCCTCAAATTCATGGCCTGTAAACTGAAAGCAGACTCTCCCAAGAGCACAACCAATTAACTCACTTTACATGTAACAACAAAAAGCTGAAGATTAAAAACTAAAATGATTATTTAAGCAGAAGGAAATTGTCACTTTTAGAGAAGAAACTTAAAGAGACAAAAATATTTTGTCATGAGTAATAAGGGGGGCAAAGACATAAATGATTAACACAAAAGATGGATCATTTGCAAGTCAAATCCACAAATCATCAATTTTTAAGATGTCTAAGAAAAATAAATGGTACTGTTTTTTAGGTGTGAATAATTTCAGGAGAAAGTGGGATGTGCTCACAAAACATTTACACATTATCAATAAAGTCAGATACAAAAACAATGGAAATCAATGCTGGAACAGATCTGATTTATCTCCTGATTCAAACACAGGAAGACACCAGACTCAATTATAGTGGCAAGGAATAAAATCTTAGGCGCAACTTGCTGACAGCCTTCGTAGAGTAATATGGATTCAAAGTGCTGCTTTCTCATTGAAATTTGTGCTTACATCATTTCCTCCTTAGCAATTTAAGCAGCCATGCACACATTACTGAATCAATCAAACCTAATAAATCATACTCATCCCAGGAAATAAGACACACTACCTGTTTTGTGATTCTGTCCTGACAACTTTTAGTGTAACAACTAACTAGAAAGGCTGGGATTTCTCCCAAGGAAAGAGTGAATGCCATGTGATTTGTTACTGGGGTTTTAATTATTTGGGAGTTTTAGAGAAATGCTAAAGTGCAAGGAAGACGATTGATCATACAGACTTCTAAGGGGACATGGTAGCATTTGTCAAACAGTGAGCCCTTATCTTTGTAACTTGCTGCATAAAGAAGAGCAGGTGGTCAACAGATCTTGATGGCACTGATGGTCCTGCATGGGTAGTGGTCTACACTCAAGAACCAGGTCATTCCTGGCTCTCTGGTTGGAGAGAGACATAAGCACCAGGAGAGGCTCAAGAGCAAAGGTATATAACTGCAACATTTCACAGAAAAGGTCACAGTACTATTGTACTAGCTCAGTAAAATAAAAATGAACATATCTTAAAAAACCAGCAAGTTTGTAATTGCTGAGAATCCCATGAAGCCTGACTGGTATGGGTACTGGGGGAACTTGTTTCATGGATATATCTACAGAAATAAAAGGACTAAAGTCTTTGGTTCAGGAAAGTAAACCTTTTCAATATTCAGACTCAACAGAAGAATAGAAAAACAAATATTCACTGCTTCAAGCTAAATTAGTTGTTTAGAAGATCAGATGGAAGAAGTAGCTTACAACACAGTAAAATTTCTTAGAAAATAATATTATAAATAAAAGATTAAACCTGAAGGACAGAGACTAGAAACCAGAATGTGAATACTGTGAATTCCAAAATTAAAAAAACAAAACCAAAACAAATAGAGAATTAAAAAAAAAAAAACAAAACATAGAAAAAAATTCCTAAGCTTAGATAAAAAGTAGTTTTCACCTCCAGTTAAAATGGCTCACGGTGTCGCAGAGAGGAATAATGGGGGGGTGGAGGGGGCAGAAAGAAAAAAGACTCCAAAGAAGAGCCTCATGAAATCTCTGAATTTCTCAACCTTAGATTAAGAGGAAAACCTACCTCTCCATTTCCAGAGAGAGAAAAAAAGAAAAAGAAAAAAAGGAAAAGGACAGGCTACCTATAAAGAAGACGAAATAGTTTGGCATTAGTTTTATCCTATGTGGTATGGGGAGTTAAAATACAGTGAAACAACATCTACAGGTGATTAATTTGTAATTTTTGAGAAAGGACTCTTCAAATAAAAGTCATATGATAAGACTGAACTTAATAACATCCTGAGATAATGTCAAGAACTGAGAGGGTATAGGGGGTATTTGTTATAATGAGGACATGGAAATGGATCATTCCTAAGAACTTTGCTCAGGACTGGGAGATGTAAACATGTAAAATGTTTCAGGGTAAGAGGAACAGGTATTCTTTAATTTTGTTACTGTATAAAGATTGTAAGAGAACAATAGAGGCCTCAATACAATGGTGAAAGATAGGAAGGTTATCACTAGTTTGATGACAAACACAGCATTTCTTAAATCAATTAAGGAAGAAGGTAATGGAAGTAGTGGTATCAAAAATAATTTATTAGCACTAAAAGTAACAGATTTAAAGAGGAAACCCACATAATGACATATACATAAAATGGTGTGGTAAACTATAGATATTGAAACCACAATAAACGTAACCATGCTTAGTTTCTAATCAAATAATTTGTAGATCTGACTGAAAAAACAAAATTTGGTTCTATTCTGCATATAAGAAAACCAACAAAATGAAATGAGAATGTGGCAAGTGGAACAAAGAAAAATCAGGAAAATCGCAAATGGAATGAAGTAGAAGTATCAATAATCAATATCAAACAGAGTGGAATTCAAAAACAAAAGCCATTAATTGAGTCAAAAAAGAGTATTAGTAAGGTTAAAAACAACAATCCATTAAGAGGATGGGCTTACATACTAAAAACTTGAAGTGAAATACCAAGAGCTAAAACTTCTAGAAATATGAGGAGAGCTTAAAGGTATAAAGGAGATCCTTCCAAACTTCACAGAGCAGGTAGACATAAAATAAATAAGAGGAGCACAATCAAAAAGCTTGCCTTAATGGAAAGATTTAAAATTGTATACCACATAAACACAGAAATGTAATATTCTACTTTTCATAGAACATTTATTAAAGTGATCAAATATTGAATACACATTGTTTCAGTGACATTTAATAGATTTCCTGGGGTTTCTACTGAGTATTTTCTCTTCCACAGTGTGAAACTCTAAAAATTGCCACAGCTCCTTGCACAGATGGATTTTAGGTAATGTGGTTGGTTACATTCACTAAAAAAGAACAGCGTGTGTTCTTTTATTGAAGGGATCAAAACCAGCAAATGTCCGATCTGCGACATGAAATTCAGTATCTCAGAGAGAAATTTTAGCAGTAAAAAATTTCACACCAATGTGGTTTGTTGTAATCTGTAGCTGTGCTATCCAAAACAGTAGCCACTAGCCACATGTGGCTTTCTAAATTTAAAGTTTTAAATTTAAATAAAATAAAATAAACATGTAGTTCCTAATCACACTAGCCACATGGCAAGTGCCTGAGAGCCACATGTGGTTAGTGGCTACTGTACTGGCAGCACAGAGAACATTTCCACCATCCCAGAAGGTTCTCTCGATGCACACTTGAGTGGCAGTCTCCCAACACCATGCAGAAATGGGGAATGAGAAAATGCCTCGTATTGAGACAAGAGTTCCTTCTAAGAGGTTTGCACCATGCATTACCTCCATCAGGTACAAGGTTACCTGCACAATAATTTCATTTGGTTGGCATTAATAGCTTTCCTTTAAAGATGATGATGACAGTAGGCACAGAAAAGTTAAATAAAATTGCCCAAAGCCAGAATTTAAATGACAAAAATATCTGACACCAAAAACCATGGCCTTAACCACCATACTCTGCTACCTCCCAGTAGTATTGACAATAGTGTATGTATGGGAGCAGTTTCTGTGTTTGATCATTGGTTCTTGTTCTGCATTAAATGTCCATTTCTGCACACATTTTTCTTCTTTTTAAGGTCATAACCCTTTTACTCAGCTAAGAAATGAAGCTCAACTTATTAAACACTTCAATGGCATTTTGATATGCCTCCAAAGCAAGCCACCATGCTTCAGATGGCCTGCATGTCTGCCTGGATTTACACTTTCTACTATTTTAGTGTGCAAATACTTTTCACCTATGGGAATTCTGTTTCGTCAGACACTCCATGGCATCACAGCCTAATCTGTTTCAAATCACAGCAGCTTAGCTTCTATTCTCTAAGTATGGGGGCACTGGAAACAAGTATCACTTAACACTGGGAGAGGCTGCAGTGCTGGGGTGGGACACAGACAATGCTAAGTGTCCACAAAAGCAGAGATAGTATCTACAGAACATGAAACCTTTACTGTTTAGTAAACTTCCAAATAATCTACAGTGTAGGTAGGTGCTGGGCTTTACTGCTCACTTCCCAAAAGGTATCAGGGTCATATTAGATGATGCATATAAATGTATTCTGAGCACTGTAAAGTATTATTTAAATTTATTTGTTTCCCGTAACAACTTTTAGACATGGAAACATTTTGGGACAACTTGATCTGATCATGTGATTAAAAGAAGAAAGTTCAGAATGTTTCTGCAACTGGCCCCAAGCCAAAACCCCATCTGATATAAGCTTAGGCCTCCTGACTTACTCTCTAGCAATACTCCAACACAAAATGGTAATTAGCAGCTTACAACTGATGGCATCTGGGATGTCAAGGACTTTTCATGACAAAATTGCTGAGCTCAGGTCCAGAAGTCTAGTCTAACTCAGTATTTCCCAAAATGAGATCAATGAGACACTAGTTTCAGGGAATAAAGTATTATGTCAAAGAGGAATTCTGCGGTCAATTATATTAGTGTTGAACAAAGACAGAATGCGTGTGTGTGCATCACACCTATGTGTGTGTGTGTGTGAAAATATAGGACTCTCAGGAGCCTTTAATGTACTTATGTGCATTATAAATTACCAAGAGGATACTATAGTAGGCAGTATTCAAATTTATTTGCTTGTATTTTTATACAACAGCATTCCTCAAAACTAGTGTGGGATGAAACACACTTTGGCAAACACTTATCTAACTTTATCAGCAGATGAGTCCCTTGTCGTATCCTCAAACATGGCTGCCTGAAATAGATTTAATATGATGGTATCTTTTGTGTAACTGGCTTTCCTCCAGGTGACATCACTATCACCATAAATATCATGGAGAACTTTAGAAATTTGTGACAAGACCGTAGCACTCAAACTTTCTTAGCAGTTGCCAAACTATTATCTGGATGACTAATGGCATTCCGAATACTTAAATGATCAAAGTTCAGAGTTCTTCTGTTATTCTTCTATACATCAAAGAGCACATCTATTCTACTAGGACCTAAAATCTGATGACCCATAACTGGTGACAGAAAATAAAGCACATGGTCCCATATTCCTGTGTAGGATTTGCCAGCAATGCAAAATAGAGGCAACAGTGACATGTATATAGAGAAAAAGATATATATAGAGAGAGAGTAATTATATTACTACTATGAATATATACAAGTTTTTACCTTTATAAAAAAAGATTTTATTTATTTATTTATTTGACAGAGAAAGAGAGAGACATTGAGAAAGGGAACACAAGCAGGGGGAGTGGGAGAGGGAGAAGCAGGCTTTCCACTGAGCAGGAGCCCGAAGTGGGGCTTGATCCCAGAACCCTGGAATAATGACCTGAGCCAAAGGCAAATGCTTAATGATTGAGTCACCCAGGCAGCCCAACTTTTACTTTTCCGTTCATCAAAACAAAATCACAACATAAGTACTATCACTATGCCCATTTAGATGAAGAAACTAAGATAACTTGCCCAAAGTCACAAAGATAGTAAGTGTCCAAATAAAAAGATCTGATAAAGATTCACACAGTTTGCTTACTCAAATTTATTTTTAAAGCTACTGACAATACTGAGATGAGGTGTCTAAGTTCACTCCACATCGTCTGGCCATTTTCAAGGTAGTTTATCCTCTGCCTGAAAACCTCCAGAGGTAATCTACCCTATTTTGTGGTTCTAGCTTTCTATACATAGAGAAGCACTTAGCATAGTGACTAGAGCACAGGATTGCAGGCAGGCAGTTCTACATTCACAACCAGAACCCAGCTTCCAAAACTACTTGCCTAGCTTTTTGACTAAGTTCTTCTAACTCTGCTTCCTTATTTGTAAAATGAGTATAATAAGAGAAATTTACCTGTAGCTAATGATGTGGATGTGAACATGTCATGGATAAAAACTTCACGAGCTTAGCACAGCACCTGGCTTTCACTAAACGCTCAGCACCTGGTAGCTGTTCTTCTGCTTGGAGTTGTTGTGGATATTAATAAAGATTACTGAGCACTTTTGAGTTTACAACACACTTTCCTAAGCTTGATTTTATTGTGGCCATTACAGTGCCACAGTGAGGTGAAAGATGAGCAAAGCAGAAAAACCTGCAATAAGCCTCACTGCGGCTTTATTCCTCATAATTATATATGGATACAATTTTCTTGGATGCGAAAGCTGGAAGAAACCACTTAAATGGATACCAGGATCCTTCCAAGAAATAATACACTTCCTTACAGAGTTATTTTCTCTATTATTCAAGCTCCCTCTTTCCCAAAGTTCTGTTTGGAATCAAAGCCAGGTTTCACAGCCTGAAAATTAATACTGTGCAGCCAGAAATAAATTATTTTGCAAAGAGAAATACCAGACCCACATCATTTTTACTCAGTGAAAAAAAAAAAAATCTCCCTTTCTACCTCACCAGGAAGTACACTGGTCAAATATAAAAGCACAACATTTACCATTTACATGGTATGTAAAACAGAGCACCCCTTTTGATTCACGACTCTTAGCCATACTGCTCTGGCAACAGAAGCAATGTCATCCATTTGTGATTAGCCATGACATTACCTGGTTTTCAGATTATCTATTTGTACCACAGCCTCTATCTCCTAGCCAGGAGACGACGCCTTATACCACAGAGAGCAGGCCCTTGGTGGGGAGAAATGATGGCACAGAATACCTCAAGACTGTCAGTATCTGAGCTTAAGGAAGAGGCTCTGATTGCCTAATGATGAACATCAAAGGAAACCCCAGTTAAGTGTCCACATGTTTCCAAACTTTGCTAACATTCCAGATATAGAAAAACATCCTGATGCTTAAGTAAATTCCAAAATTTCCAACCAGATGTTGGTAAGGTTGAATATGTGTCTCTGATTGTCTTCAAAATTTATAATATTATTTTTATCATTTTATATTATCTATTTTTATCTTTTGTCCTATATTAGCAAAGGAAATCAAACTTGACATTTTCTCCCAGAAAAAAAACCTCTGGAGTTTCTACAGAAACTTACTCAAACATTTCCCATTGTCTTTTTTGGTGTATAAACCTTTGCCTACTTTATTTCTACTCAGTAAATAAAATTTTTCCAGTTGCTGGGTAACTGAAGAATGCTTATCTTAATTTATAGACAAGAAAAAAGACATTCCACAGCATTTCCTTAATTAATCACACACATTTTGAGGTCAACTCAACTGACCAAAATAAAACCAAAGGGTTCTATTTTAATTACTTATGAGTTTGAACAGTTGAAATCCACAGGACTGCTGTCATTGTGTTCAATATTGTTTCATTCTACACCTGTACTCCCAAAAGAATGGATTTATAGAGTCCACGGAAATCATGGTCAAAATACGTTTTGAGCCATGTGGACAAAAATGTTAATATATTTGGCCTGTCTTGCATCCAAACCCTATTTCCCATTTAGGAGAAATCTGCATTGTGTGAGTTTGGGGGGGAGGAAGTGATGTGGACACACACTTAGAATTTTTCTCGGTAGAGGAAACTAAGGATTAACTAGGAACTAACAAGCCAATACCTTGGCTGAATTTTGTGCTGGCAGCTTCTGCTGGTTCCTACCTATTCTCCAGACTTGCTTCTCTATACAACCTATGGATTCTGCGTCTACCCAATGCCCTTCTATTACATCTCTTTTGTTACTATTTTTAATTCAGTGAGTCAGGTTTTGGTTTGGTTGGTATATTTCTGCAACCAAGACCCCAGCTGGTAACAGGTAGCATCCTATTCACAGTGAAAATCTGAATGGAGATTTAAACTGTTAGCTAAAGTGTAAGGGCTCTAATGTAAATTTTCCATTTATGTTCTTGTAGGCAGGGAATGAAATTCATAAGTAGCTATTATTCTTTGCCCCTGTGTTTAAGTTTTGATTATAGTTTTAGAATATTAAAATATATTAAAATATCCTGGGGGTGCCTGGATGGCACAGTTGATTAAGCATCTTACTCTTGGTTTTGTCTCAGGTTGGGATCTCAGGGGTGTGAGATGGAGCCCATCATGTCAGGCTCCTTGCTCAGTGTGTCGTCTGCTTAAGACTCTGCCTCTTTGCCCCTCCTCACTGTGCTGTGTGTCTCTCTCTCAAATCAATCAGTCAATCAATCAATCAATCATTAAAAGAATATTTTGCACTGGAGCCCCAATTTTTCATCTTTCCTAGGTCACTTGCAAATACAAATTAAGCTTTTTAAATGAGGCTTAAGCATTACAAAAGTACTCATGCTTGTTTTAGTAAAGATCCCTATAACCATCGATAATGTGAAAACCTGCCCTTGCCTACTTCATACTAACTTGCCAAGTTCTAAGACCAGTTGTGAGGTTTCTAAAAGATATGAACAAGAAGCTAGATGGACTGCACTAGATTTAGGGTTGACATTTATAAATAAAAAGCATTTTGGGTTTTTTTTTTAAGATTTTTTATTTATTTGACAGACAGAAATCACAAGTAAGCAGAGAGAGAGGAGGAAGCAGGCTCCCTGCTGAGCAGAGAGCCTGATGTGGGGCTCGATCCCAGGACCCTGGGATCATGACCTGAGCTGAAGGCAGAGGCTTTAACCCACTGAGCCACCCAGGTGCCCCTAAAAAGTGCTTTTTAAAAGGTGACATCCAGCAAGTTATGGAGAAAATGAATACTAAGTAAAAAATGAGATTCAGGCTTTTAAAAAATGGCCTGAATGAGGGCACCTGGGTGGCTCAGTCAGTTAAGTGTCTACCATTGGCTTAGATCATGATCCTAAGTTACTGGATCCAGTCCTGAGTCCCGCACTGGGCTCCCAGTCTGTTTCTCCTTCTCTCCCTTCTCCTCCCCCAGCTCCTGCTCTCTTGTGCTCTCTCAAATAAATAAATAAAATCTCAGGAAAAGAAAAAAGAAAGAAAGAAAGAAGGAAGGAAGGAAGGAAGGAAGGAAGGGAGGGAGGGAGGGAGGGAAGGAAAAGAAAGAAAACTTCCTTGAATGGCTGACTCTCTAAACAGAACGAAGTTGACAGTCCCAAAGCAATCTGCTCCATTTGGGGCAGCAGCCACAGGAAAACTTCAAGTCAGCTCATTCCAAGTTCTGAATTTTCACATTTTTTTTTTAAAGATTTTGTTTATTCATTTGACAGAGAGATAGAGAGAGCACAAGCAGAGGCAGAGGCAGAGGGAGAAACAGGTTTCCCCCCTTGTTGGGCTTGATCCCTGGGCCCTGGGATCACTGCCTGAGCCAGAGTCAGATGCTTAATCGACTGAGCTACCCAGATACCCCTGAATTTTCATTAATTGTGTATTAAAACTTTAATGAACATCTCAAGATGAGTAAGTTCATGGGACACATAAAATATGTTGATTTTAATTCATGAAAATATTCCAAACATTGAATAATGAGTTTCCTGGGGGGGAAAATATCAGGAAATTTTAAATATTTGGTATGAATCGATGATTCTCAAAACATTTTACTTTAAGTGATAATAGGTGGGAAAAATTTGAAAGTATATAGTAATTCTCATCAGTAACACAATCCTCCTCATTGAGGAGATGAGTCTGGTTGCCAGTAGAGGCTACTTAACAAGATTTCAATTCTGCTATCATGTCTGACTTGACTGCTATGAGTTAACATTTTCCACCACATATGCAAGAGAAGCCTGTGAGCAATTGGGCTGTCTAACATACCCCCAGAAACTGAACCTCATACGGAATGGCCAATGCATAAAGGGGGAGAAAAAGTAACTTTTTATTTTCGTTTAATGTAGAAGTTCATTCTGTTTTTCAGATATTCATAGAATTACTGCTATTTTTTTAATATATTGTTATACCAATCATACTTGAATGTATTCATTCTTATTTATGTTCTCTCTCTGTTATTATAGGTTCTTTTAAGTTATTGCTACTTAGGCATTAAGCAAAGAATATTAAATATTTTAGCATACCTAGAAATTAGATACTCACTTTTTAAGCAGAAATCTTAAGGGAAAGAGTACTAAAAAGGAATTAAAACTAAAATCTTCTGTATAAGAAAAATGTCCATAACCCAAACTTCAAAAGCTAACAGTCTAAGGGAAAGCTATATGATAGAAAATATATATATATGTATATGTATATATTATACATATATACATAAATACATGTGTGTATATATACATGTACATTAGTTTTTTATGACATTTAAATATATACACATAGGTATATACATTCATACGCCATAAAGAATATCCTGAATATGTAAACAAATACAAATGAACAAGATACCTGTAGAAAAATAAAAAATATATTAAAAAACAGTTCACAACTATTGGGATTTTATCAAGATCAAAAGCTTTTGCACAGCAAAGGAAACAGTTAACAAAACCAAAAGACAACTGACAGAATGGGTGAAGATATTTGCAAACGGCATATCAGATAATGGACTAGTGTCCAAAATCTATAAAGAACTTAGCAAACTCAACACCCAAAGAACAAATAATCCAATCAAGAAATGGGCAGAGGACATGAACAGACATTTCTGCAAAGAAGACATCCAGATGGCCAAGAGACACATGAAAAAGTGCTCTATACCATTCGGCATCAGGGAAATACAAATCAAAACCACAATGAGATATCACCTCACACCAGTCAGAATGGCTAAAATTAACAAGTCAGGAAATGACAGATGCTGGTGAGGATGCGGAGAAAGGGGAACCCTCCTAACTGTTGGTGGGAATGCAAGCTGGTGCAACCACTCTGGAAAACAGCATGGAGGTTCCTCAAAATGTTGAAAATAGAACTGCCCTATGACCCAGCAATTGCACTACTGGGTATTTACCCTAAAGATACAAACGTAGTGATCCGAAGGGGCATGTGCACCCGAATGTTTATAGCAGCAATGTCGACAATAGCCAAACTATGGAAAAAACCTAGGTGTCCATCAACAGATGAATGGATAAAGAAGATGTGGTATATATACACAATGGAATACTATGAAGCCAAAAGAAATTCATTTCAAAAGAAATGAAATCTTGCCATTTGCGACAATGTGGATGGAACTAGAGCATATCATGCTTAGCGAAATAAGTCAAGTGGAGAAAGACAACTATCATATGATCTCCCTGATATGAGGAAGTGGTGATGCAACATGGGTGCTTAAGGGGGTAGGAGAAGAATAAATGAAACAAGATGGGATTGGGTGGGAGACAAACCATAAGTGACTCTTAATCTCACAAAACAAACTGAGGGTTGCTGAGAAGGGGGGTGGGGTTATGGACATTGGGGAGGGTATGTGCTTTGGTGAGTGCTGTGAAGTGTGTAAACCTGGCGATTCACAGACCTGTACCCCTGGGGATAAAAATATATGTTTATGAAAAATTAAAAATTAAAAATAAAACAAAACAGTTTCACAGAAGTGAGTTAAAATGGTTCAGTTTTTATGGAAAAATTAAAAAAAAAACAACAAAAAAACTAATTTTTTGTTACCTCAGAGAAACAAAATTAAAACAATGAAGTATCATTGGACACACATCAGACAAGCCAAAAAATATATGGCAAGCACTGTTCTAAGCACTTTACATATTTTATGTCATTTAGTCATCAGGAAAACTTTATCAGGAATGACTACTGTTACCCTCATTTTACACAAGGAAAGTAAGCACAACGAGCTCAGGTTAATATCCCAAAGTAACTGAGCTAAGCGGCTGTCCATGCAAGCCCACTTCTCATCCTGACAACACGGAGTTCTGGATAATATTGTGTAAGACAGTACTGGTTAAGAGAGGACGATGTTCGTGGTCAAGTAATTGTTTAGGAAAATCTAAAAATACTTCATAAAGTGAAGATGCGTATGTAAAATCCTGTTCATTCATTCAAGAGAAACTCTTGTGCATATGCACAAGAAGACATTACAGAGGAAGTTCTTCACAGCACTTTTTCAGTGGGACAAATGAAAAAGAATCTCAAAGTCTATCAATAAAAGAATAGGAAAGTAAACTGCTTCATATTTATGCAATGTAAATTTCACAGCAGTTAAAATGAGTAACTACTTCCACATGTAACAACAAAAAATACACTGCTGAATGAAAGGTTGGCAAATACAGGGAGATTGGCAATATTTATTTTCATTAAAAATAGAATATTTATATTCATTAAAATTTTAAGCCATTTATATTCATTAAAAACATAAATGGCATATATTATCTACAAAAACACTGAAAGTAGTAAGTACTTAAGGAACACAGACTAAATATACTACAAGTTCATGACAGTGGTTACTTTTGAAAAAGGAATGGAAAGGAGGGATGAAAAGAACATGAGGAATTTAAATTTTATCTGTAAAGTTCTGTTTCTTTTAAAAAGACAGGGAGAAAGAACAAGAAGTTATCTGAAGCAAATTTTTAAAACCTACTTTTCATTTGGTAGTAGGCACATGAAAGATTTCTTGAAATGTCTATTGTTATATTCCAGACTTTTAAAATTATCCCAAGTATTATACTTAAAAAGATCACTTAAATTAAGAACAGAGCATTCTTAAAACAACTGAGAGATCAGGGGAATTCCATCCTATTTTCTAGGGCTAAATCAAACCTTACATTTAAGTATGGAATTTATTGTGCTCGCTTCGGCAGCACATATACTAAGTATGGAATTTATTTAGAGACATTTTGCAGAGTTTATTTAACTGCAAGAGATCAGACCCATCTCACTAATGCCCCCATATAAAAGTAACTTGGGGGTTAGAATGTGGTGTATATCTGCCCTATACTCTTATACCCTATGATTGTAATCCTTAGACTTTTCTCTTCCAAGAGCTATCAGCAACAAGTCAAATCACAGAAGAAATAAAATAGTTGTTTTTTGAATGCAGAAGTCCTAACATTACAGCAAAGTCCTCCAAACAAAAATTTGTATATCAAGCCTTACTCCAGACAACCACAGAGCTACCTTCAATGGAGTACAACCTGAAGAACTTTGACCATCTAAAGATAACCCCACTGACAATGAATTAAAAAATTAAATTATAATTAGGAAATATTTCCAAAATATTGGTCACAATTAACACAATAATTTTAATGGAAGACAGATAATAATTCAAAACAATGACTTCATTAACCAATATTTAATTGTATAAAAAAATTATTCACAACACCCCTGTTCCATTGTTCTCTCATGTCTACAAAGCAAACTCACCTCTCTCTTATCTCAAGGCATTTTCCTATGCAGTCTCCTTTACCAAGAACTTTATTCCTCCAACTCTGAAAACAGCTGGTTCCTTTTCAACCTTCAAGCCTGTGTAAGTCATTTGTGCTCTTCATCAATAGCCATTTGTCCTTTTATTTTCAGGCACACGGAAAACTGTAATACATGACTGCCTTCTTTAAAATTACATATAGCCATGTCCTGTAACTTTTTGTGGCCAATCATATGAGAACAGATGACATTTCCAGGCAAAAGCCTTTCAAGGCCAGTGCGCAAGTAACTATACCATCCTTCTTTGCTTTGGTGATCAGGGAGGCATGTGTTGAGACGGAGTCTCCTTCACTTTGAATCTCTAAGTAACTATGACAAACAAAACTCCACCAGACAACTCACACTGGATACTTGATTATGTAAAGTGAAAAGTAACCTCTGTTCAAGTACATAGACAAACCACAGAGATTTTTATGGTCGGCTGTTACAGCAGCATAACCTACACCATCTTGACTAATATAAAGTCTAAGACTAAATGGCATCTCTTGGGAGAGGAATTTCTTAATAATTTGAAATCCCTTTAGTTCATTATCTGAGAAACCTCATCATTTCCTTCAGAGCATTTATCACAATATGCATTTTTAAATGTATTGTTTCTTTGTTTTAAATTTCCTCAAATAGACTATGAACAGCACACAAAACAGATTTCAAGTGTCTTGGTTAAAGTGGTTTTTCTAGTACCAGCACAGTGACCAGTGGGTATCTTCTCAGTAAATATTTGTTAAATGAATGAATGTTTCACTTTATTTAATTTAAAAGACTATCTTATGTAATTTACAAATTGTGACACATAGTTAACATGCTTGTGCAAGAAATTCCAATGATGACAGAGTTAAAATGCACAGTAATTTCTCACAAAACACATAGAAGTTCTAAATTGAACCTCCTTGTGACATACAAAATAAGTATTTTACATGTGGGACACAAATGCTTCAAGTTAGACCACACTCATATTTATCATGAAATAAGAAATTCAGATAACCTCTCATACAATTCACATAAACAGGGAGTAGACTTAAATTGACTCCACATATAAAAAGTCAGAAAAGTTATAAAGATGACATTTTATTGAAACTGTAAAGAGGACATATATTAAGCTAAAGTCCTTACTTTCCTACTAGCTATTTAATAAATGTTTTAGTCATATTTACGACTATTTTATTTTCCACATATCTTTTGTTGCCAGGATAAAACCTTAGTTTCAGGCTTCAATAAACCCAGACTCAAGAATCTGTTACAAAAATGAATTTATGGCTGAGTCCTAAATTTAGGACTCCACCAGAGTCCTAAATCTTCCCAGTCAACTGCCAAGGTATAAGGCAAAAATGGTTGCTGCACTAACGATCTTTGTCAGTTGCCATAGTTTTGCCAATGACTGTATATCAACCATGGATTGTTGGTGAGCAGCAATGTATCACATATTTTGTGGTGGAGTTCAGTGTGCCTGAAGGGCTCAGCTCAATAACATTTCAAGATCTTCATTCAAACAAGGCAAATGCCAATGCTACACAGCAAATTTGGACTAGATATGTTAAAAATGAATATTTCCATACAATCATGCTAGATCAGAGTCAACAATGGCAATTATGCCTATGGCAATGTAGCTTAGATTCCCATTCATTACAAAAAAAGGACCAAGAGAGCCTGGAAAATACCCGATCACACTTTATTTGAAGTATTTTTTCTTATAGTAATTATTTAGTTCTGTTTTCCTCTGATTTGATTTTTTCTGTTTTCCATGTTTTTATCTCTTATTTCATATCTTTTATCTAAAACATTTTTTCTTTCTATTCTACTTAAAAATCCCAGGACCCTGGGATCATGACCTGAGCCAAAGACAGCGGCTTTAACCCACTGAGCCACCCAGGCACCCCTAAAAGGAAAAGAATTATTCTTTATAATGATAAAATGTTAACAAATCATTATAAAGTACTTAACACACATCAGGTGTTTATCTAACTGCTTTGTGAATAACAGTTTGTTCACTCCTTAGAGTGAGGCAGATGCAATTATTGTACTCAAAGGATATATGAGGAAACAGGTCCCTAGGTTAGGTACTATGTTCAAAGCAATAGAGCAGTGTACATAAAAGGTAGAGAGAGAGTGGGTGGGACTATGTGAGTGTGTGTGTGTGTATGAGTGTGTGGAAGTGTGTGAGGGAAATTATTATGCACAACAAAGAGAACAATATACTATAGAATAGCAGATTACAGCAGGTAAGAGTAGACTTTGGAGTTGGATAGATCTGCATTCTCATCTCAGGACCATCATTTACTAGGTTCCTGACACCAATTTAGTGAAGTAATTCATGGAAAGAGCCTCACCACATAGTCGGTGCTACGTGAAAGATAGCTATTTATCATAATATCATAAACATTACTTCAGTAATTTTCTATTAGTGGTCAGTGTTTTCTTAGCATTGTACAAAAACATGCATTAGGGCGCCTGGGTGGCTCAGTGGGTTAAGCCGCTGCCTTCAGCTCAGGTCATGATCTCCGGGTCCTGGGATCGAGTCCCGCATCGGGCTCTCTGCTCATCAGGGAGCCTGCTTCTTCCTCTCTCTCTCTGCCTGCCTCTCTGCCTACTTGTGATCTCTCTCTGTCAAATAAATAAATAAAACCTTTAAAAAAATGCATTAATTTTATCATCAGAAAAATTAGTAAATAATTTTATTATGGTGATTGAGATTGGAGCCATACCCAGAGCCAAATATTAAAAGGAAAACTGACCAATTTTAAATCAATTTTATACAATGTATGTCAGCCATCTTGATAGTGAGAAAGGCTTATGAAAAAGAAGTGTCAGTCAAGAGAATTTTCACTGGCATTTCTGCTTAAGGCAAAACCAAAACTCCTGGGGTGAATCATGGAAACCACAGCAAATTCAAAAAGAATCAAAGCAAGAGAATAATAAAAATCTCTACGCATTTCTTAAAATTCCATAACCTTTCCAAATAGAAACTGAAAAACAAGAATTTACTCCTTCCTACCTGAAAATACTTGATCTACTACAGAGCAGCAACATGAATGCAAATGCCCAGAGTGGGACATTAGGTACAGGCAGTAATGCATATTATAATCACATGGACTTATATATTCAAGGATATATTTCATTTCTAAGCTCATCCATTTATATTCAGGTATACAATTTAATATTAGCAGTAACAAATATGTAAACAATAGTAAGTTTTCTACTTCATGGAGTAATGGCTTCTATTAAAAGCAAACAGGTTACGCATTAATTCCTTAACTACCAGGGATCAAAAATCTTGGAATGCATTTTTTTCTCCTTGCAAGGACAGAGAGCTCCTGAGTTTTTGCTAATCTATTTCCATAATTGTTATCTGATCCAAAACTGACCAAAACCTTCACCATATGCAGCTGCTTTCCATATCTAACTGATGAGGATTACACCTTACATTCAGAGCGATGATAACATGAGGTTAACAGAGATAAACTCAGGTTACAAATTCTGAGGTAAGAAGGCAAGGAGAAAAAAAATTTAAGTTGCAATTACAAAAGTATGCATTCTGTCTGTAATAGGTTTAAAACTGTCTTTTACAAGTTTAAATAACTTTGCAAAAGGACAGCAAGCTATTTTACTTTCTAAAACATAACTATAATTTTCTTGAGAAAACATTTATCTTCTGCAGTACAACTAAATGTTCTTAGGACTCTGTAAACTACCCATGAGGCATTAAAAGACCCAGAGATACTGTGATTTACTGAGAACAAAAGCAGGTTATTGGCAAGAGCACCGCTGGCATGCTTCCTTGCAAGGATCAGGTGGTAAGAGAGTTTAGGGAATAATCACACTGTGTCCACACAGGAACTGGAACAAGTGAAGACTGCCAGTGCTACTATGTCATGAATGCTACCAGAGCCCAATATAACATATATGAACCTAATGGCACTGGCCCAATGCTACTCTGGATTTCATAGACAATAGTCTTACTCTTTAATAACACTTAAGTTATTTCTTCCAAAGTCACTCCAACATCAGAAGGGGGTAATTTTTTTTCTTTTCTTTTTTTTTTTTTTTTAAAGATTTTATTTATTTGACGGAGAGAGAGAAATCACAAGTAGGCAGAGAGGCAGGCAGAGAGAGAGAGGGGAGGAAGCAGGTTCCCTGCGGAGCAGAGAGCCCCACACGGAGCTCGATCCCAGGACCCCAGCCAGGATCATGACCTGAGCGGAAAGCAGAGGCTTTAACCCACTGAGCCACCCAGGCACCCCAGAAGGGGTAATTTTCTAATGTCAAATATAGAGGAGAAAAATGCAACCACAATAACAAATTAATTAAAACCTAGTCTTGATGAAAAAAGTAAATGTGCCACCAATTTTAAAGGTGAAAAAGTCACCTCTGAATAATGGGCATTTTTTTTCCCCCTGAACCAAGAGTATTCTAGTATTTAAATTCTACTGAGGGAACTAATGAGAGTTTAAAAAAAATTAAAAAAAAAAAAACCCTCTGTGAGCCATTCTATCATGCCTTTTAGTGTCAATAGCATGATCATTTTTTGAGTCATGTCTGACCTATAAATTTTAAGCAGTTATTAATTTATAATTTGAATAAAGTTTTTCCCTCTCCTAACATCAGTTAAAGGGATTGAGATTCATGTCTAAAGGACATAGAGTTTGCCTTCCCTCTCATTTTTTCAAAGTTAGAAATGGGGTGCCTGGGTGGCTCAGTGGTTAAGCATCTTCCTTCAGCTCAGGTCATGATCCTGGGTCCTGGAATCAAGCCCCACATCAGGAGACTGGAATCAAGCCCCACATCAGGAGCCTGCTTCTTCCTCTCCCACTCCCCCTGCTTGTATTCCCTCTCTGGCCCTCTCTCTCTCTGTGTCAAAAAAATAAAATCTTTAAAAAATAAGAAACTGCAATTATTTAGTGAAAATAATGTTAACATGTGTTCATTCAATTTTCTTTCCCCAAGAAGTCTTCTTGTGTTTCCTTAAGTATAGTTTTATCATCCACTATCACCTAACATCTCATTTAAAACAGGGAAACACCTTTATTTACCCAGGAATCATGTTTTTTTTTTCAATGACCAATAGCTGCTTGTTTCTAAAAGTCAGAAGGAAATCAGTCATGTAGGTAATAAATACTTTCAAGGAAACCTCTGAATCACATTGCACCTGTTCTCCATGAACAGCTAGTCACACAGCCACATACAAGAGTTTCCACGAAGTTCAGTACATATTTAATAAAGAAGGCAATGGTTGCATTAAAATATAGAAATACTTATCTACTGGTATATAAAAGAACCAAATAGAAAATATGGACTTAGAAAGTAAAATAATTTAACTGAAAAATTCCCAAGAGGGGATGAAGAACAGATTTGAATGGGCAAAAGGAATAAACTGTGAACTTGGTGACAGATCATTAGAAACTATGCTATTTAAAGAGTAGAGAGGGAAAAAAGAATGAAGTGAACAGAGCCTCAGAGAAATGTGTGACATCAGTACATGCACCAATATATGCCTAAGGAAGTACCAGCAGAAGGAGAGAAAAGACCAGAAAAAAAGTCAAAATAATTAATAGCAGAAAACTTTCCAAACTTGATGAAAATTCCTATTAATCCATATCTTCAAGAAGTTCAACAAACTCTCTGTAGTATAACTGCAAAGAGATCTACATCAAAGATTTTACAGATAAAGAAAAATCTTGAAACTAGCAAGAGAAAAATAATTCTTCATATTTAAGGAAAACCCAACACATTTAATAGCTAACTACTTATAAGAAACTGAGGTCAGACAGCCATAAGACACTGGAAAAAGCAGCATAAATTACACTGAAAGCAAACAAAAAAAGGAAATAATAAAGATTAGAGCAAACATTAAGGTAGTACAAAGGAGAAAAATGAGTGAGAAAACAAGGAAATCAACAGCTGGTTCTTTGGAAAGATAAGATTGGAAAGCCTTCAGCTAGGCTGACCAAGAAAAGAAAAGATTCAAGCTACGAATATCAAGAATGATATTCATAATGATATTCTTGTTGTAACTTATATTATAACTTGTTATAACTGATATTACAAAAAAAAGATTATACGGTAGTAATATGGGCATGAAAAACAGTATGCTAACAAATGAAATGTATGAAATAGAAAAATGCCTTGAAATACACAAACTACCAAAAGTGACTTTAAAATAATTGGAAACTCTGAACGGACCAATAACAGGTAATGGAGTAGACTAAGTAATCAAAAAACTACCCACAAAGAAAAGCCCAGGTGGCTTCCTTGGTGAATTCCACCAAATACTTAAATAAGTACTAATATCAATTTTCCACAAACTCTTCCAAAAATACTAAGAGGAGGGAACATTTCTTAATTTATTCTATGAGACCACTGATATCAAAACCAGAGACATTACAAGAAAAAGAAAACTGCAGATGAACAGTCTTATGAATATCAACCAAATACCAGCTGAGTTTAGCAACATATAAAAAAGATTGCACACTATGACCATGTGAAATTTATGAAAGGAATGCAAGGTTGGTTCAATATATGAAAATCAGTCATTGTTACTACAAAAACAACATGATCATGTGAGACAGAAAAAGCATTTGACAAAATCCAACACTCTTTCATGATAAAGACACTTTAAATACTAGAAATGAACGGGAATTTCCTCAATCTTTTTTTTTTTTTTTTTTAAGATTTTATTTATTTATTTGACAGAGAGAAATCACAAGTAGACGGAGAGGCAGGCAGAGAGAGAAGGAAGCAGGCTCCCTGCAGAGCAGAGAGCCCGATGCGGGACTCGATCCCAGGACCCTGAGATCATGACCTGAGCCGAAGGCAGCGGCTTAACCCACTGAGCCACCCAGGCGCCCCTCCTCAATCTTTTATAAGAAAAAGTAACTTAAAAAAATTTATTTATTTATTTTAGAAAGACAGAGAAAGAAAGAGAACAGGAGCAGGAGAGGCAGAGGGAGAGAGAATCTCATACAGATTCCACACTGAGTGTAGAACCCCACACAGGGCTCAATCTCACGACCCTGAGATCACAACCTGAGGCAAAACCAAGAGTAGGGTGCTGAACACTACACACCCAGGTGCGCGCCAAAAGTGATCTTTTATAGATAAATGCCACAGAAGACCACAGCTATACCACAACTGACTGTGAAAGACTGGCTGCCCTTAAGATCATGAATAAGACAAGAAATATCCACTCTTAACAGCTCTATTTAACACCTTGTGCAGGCTCTGGCCAGTGAAATTAGGTAAGAAGGAAAGGAAAAGGCATAATACTGAAATACCTGAATATTGAAATAATGAAAAGAAATAAAACTATTTGCACATGACATGATCTTACAAAAATATAAAGCCCTTAAGTGTACACTAAAGAAATGTTAAGATTAGTAAGTCCAGCAAGGTTGCAGGATAGAAGATCAATACTCTAAAAAAAAAAAAAAATCAATTTTATTTCTATACACTAGCAATAAATAATTTAAAAATGAAATGAAACAATATTTGCAATAGCATCAATAGCATCAAAAAATACTTAAGAACCAATTTAACAAAAGTAGTATAAACTTTATACTCTGAAAACTATAAAACACTGTTGAAAGAAATTAAAGGAGATATAAATAATTTTAAAAAAGAATATTTCATGAAAGAAAGAAGAAAAAGAGCAAATGAAACAATCACTTTGGGGCCCTGAGTGGCTCAGCCAGTGAAGGGTCTGCCTTTGGCTCAGGTCATGATCTCAGGGTCCTGGGATCAAGCCCTGCAGCACTGGGCCCTCTGCTCAGCAGGGAGCCTGCTTCTCTCTCTCTTCTCTGTTGCTCCCGCTGCTTGTGCTCTCTCTGTCAAATAAATAAATAAATGCTTAAAAAAAAAGAAAAGAAAAGAAAATCATCTTAAGACACGGTGGACTACTCTTTCCTAAATGTCTCAACAAAGTAAAGTAAGGTGGGAAAAAAGGTTCCTTGCATTGAGTGATGCTAATTGTCAGCCTCATAGGCAAGATTCCTAGGGCAATGGGATGTCAACACCTAAAAAAAACAAATACCAGACTTAAAAAGATTTAAAATGCAACACATATGAATGTGTTGTGGATGAGCACACCCAAGAAACTGCAAATCCTGAAAGAACCCATAGGCCAAATTTCCTTGGACCACAATAAATTGTGAGCTATCTTTCATAAATCTGGTTTGATAACCACCATAAATCTAATCCCAAATGAATGAGAAATAAAGAAGAGAGTCCTATGTCCTGCTCCAAACTTCTCAGAAATGCCCTGAATCAGCAACTACTATGCTTACTAGTTAAGCAATTCCTATATTTAAGGTTTTGCTTTAGTGCCATCCTAATAGGCACGAAGACAGCCTGAACCACGTACAGTCCTTCTGTACCAGCACAGGGCCACTACAGTCCCTGAGTGGGGTGATTCACAATACAGTCATCTAGAATTCTACATTTATTATTACAAATTTCTTGCAGTAATGCGTCTCAAGAAAGAGGCATGTTTTCTAGATCACAGTCATGTCACTGAGCTAATGGCAAAGTTAGAGCTAATAAAACTGGAGGATCCTTTGTACTGTAATATTTGAAATAAATAACACAAATTCTCCAAATAGGTTTTAATTCAATGATTGTATGAGTTTGTTTCATAATTCTAGTAATTAAATAACAGACTCTATTTCTTAGGTATTTGTACCAAGTAATGTACCAAGTTCTTCACATGTGTTGGAGTATACTTTGTGAAATAACTCTGCAATTTAGAACCCCTTATCCTTAGGGCAATCTTTCCCTTTCCAGTACTTACCTGCCACCAAGGTTGCCACAGGGCTGGCATTTGAAGGAAGAAGAGTAAGACTTAAGAGAGTCCTGATAGAAAGGAAAAGTAAAAGGGAAGTCTGATCCTTTCTATTCTGAAGAGTACTGTAAGAAATCAGAGGGAGGCAAGAGGAGCCTTGCAGGAGAAGCCCAGGGTAGGGTCAGCACATTAGTTACCTGAATGGAAATGTGCCTCCCCTTGGAAGAAGAGCTCTACAACAATCTGGAGATAAGTGCATCAAAATAGTTCCTGTATGCTCCTACAGTGACCGGGAAAGTACTGGAGACTCTGGCCAGGGATTCTGCAAAATCCCATATATACCCCTGATCATACTTAACTGATTAGCAGTAAAGACTAAATATCTCACCACGGAGTTCTGGGTTTAATTAATGAATACAGTACTTAACACTGGGACCCTTGAAAGTATCTTCTTCACTTTCTCATCCCCTTTGGCATTCTCTGCTCAGGTGCCTTTTCATTCCTCTCAGTTCTGAGATCTAGTTTTTGTTGTTGTTGTTGTTGTTGTTGTTTTCCCTGAAGTGCCTTGTGCCTGAAAAGTGATGCACCGTATTCCCTGACTGTAGCAAGTCCTCCAAACCGTCTGTTTATCAAACGGGTTCTCAGATACTACCTACTTCACAAATTACTCCTGAAATAATTACAATAAAGACATGTCAGATGCAGAGAAATAAACAACTTACTTAGTTTTAAGTGACAAGAAGTACATAATTGTGTAGTGAGAAATGAATACTTAGGAATGCTAGTAATTATTCTAAAAAAGAGAAAGTATTATAAAGTATTATAGGAAAAGTATATGAAGAATATGTAATGTTATCCCTCTTTGTACATCTGTAATCCACTCACTGTAATCCACACTACTTAATTTCATGGTAATCTACAAAACTAGAATGCTATCAATGACTATAGGGTTTAACTTCAGCAAGGTCTGATGTCATAAGGGTGCTTTAAACAAGTGGGATTTGCCTTTTTTAAAAAAAAACTAAATAAAATTTCAGTCTTCTACATATGATTTTAAGACAATATGTGGATTATTACTTAGTTAACCATATAGTAACCAAGTCAAGATTTGAAGCCATGCTAAATAAACTTCTCTGGTTCAGTTTTGCCCCCTGCAGGGAATGCGCATTTCTTACTGAGCTCACTAGGATTTAAAAGTATGTGATACGGAAAAAAACCTTAAAGTTGACTGTTTTTTTTTTTTTAAAGACTTTATTAATCTGAGGGACAGAGAAAGAGCATGTGTGTGCATAAACAGGGGAAGGGGAAGAGGGAGAAGGAGAAGCGGACTCCCCACTGAGCAGGGACCCTGACATAGGCCTGGATCTCAGGACCCTAAAATCACAACACTTAACCAACTGAGCCACCCAGGTGCCCCAAAGCAGACTATTTTCAAATCCAAATTTGGCACATCAGAGGGAAGAAAAGCCTACTCTAATAAAACCATTATAAATCTGTTCCAAAGAATCCAGGAGTAAATTTTATACGGAATGACTTCATTTCGGGCTCTAAATGTTAATAACTGAAAGAATGGATAAAATTTTGGAGCTATTTTAAAAAATGATTCCTCAGATTTGTATAACTATAAAAATGTTCCAGGGTATTTTATAAGGACTACATGCTAAACCAGTGTTTTACAAACTACATATTACAGTGGAATGGTTTTGAGGACTTTAAAAAATGTTCATGCCTAGGGCTGGGTCCCTCTGCTCCAGAGATTCTTACAAGTGGATCTTGGGTGCAGGGGATTTCTAAAAGCCCCCTGGTGAAAATAAGCAACTATGGTGAAAATCACTGAATTCAAGAGCAATGAATCTGAGTTTCCATAGGAGAGGCAATGGAGTATTTTTTATTTTAAACAAAAGGAGATTTTTATGACCAAGAAAAGTAGGTAAACATCAATCTAGCCCAATACCCTCATTTTGCAAACAGAAAATCATGTATGAATTGATTCAAGAACACAGTTGCACAGTTAATCTTTTAAATTCTAATTAAAATCTCTGTTATATTCAGAACATAATCCCCCCCATCCTTTTTTTTTTTTTTAAAGATGAAAATGATCTTGTTCAAGATCTGGAATGTGCCTTGTAGGCTATTTCTAAATCAGATGAAGAATTCACAAACATTCAGTGTTGCCCATATGGAAGAATTTTGCATGCATTTAACCATGACATTAAGTATGGTCATGGGAACCATAGTCTTTAATCCACAGAAATGAGACACCCATAGAACTAGTATTTCTTGGTTCAGTAATGTGCCCTAAATAAAGCACAGTATTACTTATAAATGATAACTGCAGCATCCCAGATTTTATCATCTTCTATAGAAGCCCTTACACCTGGCTTTTTGTGTGGCTTGAAACAGACTTCAGGTCAAAAACATTTAAATGTGCTATCAGCCTCCAGAAAATACTGGGGATTGAAGCCATACCATAGAATCTCCCCTATTCACAGATGATATAAACAACAAAAAAAGTAAAAGCTACCACAATAAAAAATTACTCTCAGTACCTCAAGTAGGATACAGGCACACACTCCCACACAGGATTTGAACATGGCAGCCAAAGAATGAAACAGAAGATGGTCATAACCCCTCTTTCCCCCACATGATACACAGAATGAGAATGATTCATCAGAATCCTAAAAAGTCTCATTGATTTGCCTAGAGAGCTTAGTGTGAGTTCAACTTGTGGAGAAATCAGGGAAAACCTGAAAGAGACAAAGTCCCTACCTCACAAAAGTGCATCTTGTCTGAAAGCAAAGAGGACCAGTGGTAGTGAGTTCTACCAGATGGGGAAAAAACTGACAGTGAAGACAGAATGGTCCTGACCACACAGGGTCAATTATCCCCGGCATTCAACAGGAGAAAAGGAGACACAAGGACTATAAGGGAAAAAAGATTCTTAGATAGCAAGAGGCTGAGCTAAAGCCTCTTACATTCATCATGGGGAGGAGGGACTATGGCTAGACAATGATGGGGCAAATGGGGAAATCCAATGCCAAGTATGATTCTCTGAAAGCAAAGGTGCAGGCATGGTGGACTTCAGCTGAAATGGGAGCAATCATCTCAATTTCAGGATTCTCCTCTGTGAAAAGAGAATACTGCCATAAGCAGTTGGAATGATCCTTAACAAGCCACACAAAGAAGAACATGAGAACGTGCAGAGCTCAGACCCTTTTATCAAAGCTGTCCAAATCCCAGTTGAAGTCTTCCTTCCCTCTGGACTGAGAACATGAAGCACTTGAAATCCTTGGCTCTCAAACAGGAGCTAGGACAGGAAGGCAGTTCAGGCCATTTTGGAAAGGAGAAAGGGAAAATTCACCTACAGCAAGTTAGTACAAATAGAGTCTTAGACAGAGCTGCCCATTTTAAGCAAGCAGAAGACAAAAAGAAATGGGACAGGAACTATGTAACATACTATGATTAAGCATTTTCATAAGGCACAAAGCAGAGCAGAAAAACAAAAATACTCCTTTACAAGAAAAAAGTATAGTCAAGGAAACAGAAGATAATCGCGTATGTTCTTTGCACTAAAGAGCATCTGTTAAGAACTATATAAATTAAAAAAAAAAAAAAAAACCTGTAGGTGGAAACAAAAGTATCAAAAGGGAACACTTCTCAGCTAAAGAAAAAACTGAACATAAAAACACCTTACTCAGTTATAAAACCATTAAATTATTTAGAAAGGGCAAAACAGAAAAGATACATCTAGAAAAGAATTACTAAGATGAAAGCAATTAAAGAGCAAATAAGAGCTCATAAGTCTAACCAAAAAAATTAATATACTCAAATAGTAAAGTTATTAAAGCAGCAGAACTATCCAAAGATAAAATAGAAGAAAATTTCCTTAAGATTAATGAAAAACACTATGATTCCACATCAAATGATCATACCACTTCCACTAACATTTGCATAGAATAAATGATATACATAATTATACAGTGAAAATTGTTCAATTATCTATGAAAAGACATCAGGTAACTTAGCAAGGAGGAAAAAAATCAGGCTAGATTCAGACTTCTTCATAGCACATTCAGTGACAGAAAATAACTGAGTATCTATAAAAATATGAGTGAAAAACTATAAATCCTCAATATCAACCTATTTGTGATGGAGTTCAAGTATAAGGCAACAGGTCAACAATCTACCAGTGAGGAAGCACTCATGAACACTTGCTAGGAAAAAACCCTGATGACAAAATCCAATCAACCAACAGGGATGGTGAAATTTAAAAAAATAATAAGGATACAGCACATAATTCCCTCATACTGGAGAGACAATAGAAATTGCAAAATGTTAATAAATCAAGAAATGGTGGCCTAGGTATATTAATCAGGTTTTATGGTTTAAAGAAAAATAGGTAACAATATTGAAAGGAGACTGGTACAATGCTTGAGTATAAAATAGTTAATTTTTTTTTAAAGATTTTATTTATTTGACAGAGAGAGAGAAATCACAAGTAGGCAGAGAGGCAGGCAGAGAGAGAGAGGAGGAAGCAGGCTCCCCATGGAGCAGAGAGCCTGATGTGGGGCTCGACCCCAGGACCCTGGGATCATGACCTGAGCCAAAGGCAGAGGCTTTAACCCACTGAGCCACCCAGGCACCCCTAAAATAGTTAATGTTTTAAAAATTTTCCCACTTACTTTGTAAGGACAAAGTTTCCCAATGAACAAAAACAGGCAAACAGAAAGTAACTCTATGTGTTATGACACTTTGTTCAATATAAATTGGGTTTTTGACTCCTTGAGAGGATGTGGTTGGTATGGCTGGAATAATAAAAGAGTACTCCTATAATTTATTTAATGGTATTTCCTGGCTCCTTGACAATTGGCTTGAGACATCCACACTGATTATGCAGATAGTGATTAGTGAGAACTGCTTTCTCAAAGTCCCAAAATAAAGTTCCCTGAAGGTATAAGTATGACTCAGGAAATCTCCCTCACTGCTTCCCTATCTCTACCGAGTATGAATTTAACTCCAGCAGAGGATTAAGAAAGCATAAAACACTATTGTATTTCCTCAGGGAAGAACTGATTGGATTATATTTATTATAATATCAATATACTGTCAGAGACATAAAGTTTCTATTCCCCAAACTTCACCTACCACAAAGCAATTACTTCTTTGAAGAAGTTACATATGGAGTTTATTCTTGTTGCATATCAGTGGGCAGCATCCACTAGTTTTATAAAAGGTGATTAAATTCAGATTTTAATAGACACGTCTTTTACTACAAGCAGATAAAAACATACATGGCCAGAGGCATTAATCTCAAAACCTAAAGCTAAATTGGTTTGAACAATTACTTTCTTTTTTTTTTTTCACTGTTTAATTTTTTAAAAATGGCTTTACTGAGGTATAACTAATATACAATAAATTGCACATATTTAAAGGGAACAACCTGTTTTTATATATGATATGAACTCATAAAATCATCACTGCAATAATGTATTGCATTATAGATGTATGTACATCTATTACCACCCTCCTGGAAAATTGCCCATTGCTTCTTTGTAATTCCTCCATCCTGCCCATTCACACACCTCTCTATCCCTCAGCAATCACTAATCTGCTAGTTGTTACAGCAGTTTGAATTAGCTAGAATTATATATAAATGAAACCATACAATATATATCTTTGTGTGTACCTTTTTTCATTCAGCATAATTTGAGGTTCGTCAATTTCACATTTATCAATTCATTACTTTTTATAAATGAGAAGTATCTCATTCTAGAAATATACAATTTGCTTATCCAGTCTCTTGTTGATAGACATCTGGGTTGTGTCCCACTTGGGGGCTATTACAAATAAAACTGTTATGAGCCTCTTACTACAGGTCTTTGTATGCACAAATACTTTCATTTATCTGGGGCAAATAACTGGGAGTGGAAAAGCTAAATCACGTAACAGGCGTATGTTTAAATTTTTAAGAAACTGAAACTGTTTCCAAGCAATTATACCATTTACATTCTCATTAGGAATGTATGAAACTTCCCCACAGTAATAGTAATATCTCCCTGTGATTTTTGTTTCCCTTATGACTAATGATATTAAACCTATTTTTTTAAGTTTACATGCCATTCATTGGTCCTTGCAGCAAGTGTCTCCACAAATCTTTGCCTGTTTTTCTAACTGGTTTGTTTTCTTATTATTGAGTTTCGAGATTTTTTTATATATCCTGCGTCCAAGTCCTTTACCAGACATATGATTAACAAATATCTTCACCAGTTTGTTGTTTGACGTTTTATTATCTTAACAATGTCTTTCAAGGCCAGACATCTTTTCATTGTGATGAAATCCAATTAATCAACTTCTCTTTTTTGGGTGTGCAGTGGTCTTCTTTGGTTATGCATCTAATGATTTGTGCCTAACCTACATAAGGATCTTCTGTTTCCTTCTAGGTGTCTTATTGCTCTAGATTTCACATTTAGGTCTATGATTCATTTTGACCTAATTTTTATATTTAGTGAGAGATCCAGATCACAGTTAAATTTTTTGCAGCATATGGATGGATATCCATTTGTCCCAGCACCACTTGTTAAAAAGTCTGCATTAAGGAGCACCTGAGTGGCTCAGTGGGTTAAGGCCTCTGCCTTCAGCTTGGGTCATGATCCCGGAGTCCTGGGATCGAGCCCTGCATCAGGCTTTCTACTCCACGGGGAGCTTGCTTCCTCCTCTCTCTCTCTCTGCCTGCCTCTCTACCTACCTGTGATCTCTGTCAAATAAATAAATGAATAAATAAAATCTTAAAAAAAAGAAGTCTGTATTAAAATACTTTTGCAGAGCGCCTGGGTGGCTCAGTTGGCTAAACGATTGCCTTCGACTCAGGTCATGATCCTGGAGTCCCAGTATCGAGTCCTGCATTGGGTTCCCTGCTCAGCAAGGAGTCTGCTTCTCTCTCTGTCCTTCTCCCCTCTCATGCTCTCTCCCTGTCTGTCAAATAAATAAAACCTTTTTAAAAAAATAAAATAGTTTTGCAACTTTATGCATTTGTGGGTACATTCTGGGGTTCTCTATTTGTCTATCCTCATGTGACACTCTCTTGATTATTATAGCTTGATAATAAATTTGAAATCATGCAGTTTAAGTCTTCCAATCCTGTTCTTTTTAGAATGTGCTTTGGCTTTTCTAGGTTCTTGGCATTTTAATGTAAATTTTATAATCAGTCTCTCAATTTCTCCAAACTGTTGTGATTTTTATCAGAATTGTGTTGAATCTAATAAATCTGGGGAGAAGAGGCGTCCAACAATATTGTGTCTTCCAATCCATGTAGCATAGTATATGGTATAGTGTATCTTTCCATTTGTTTAGGTCTTCATTAATTTTGCTTTACAATGCTTTATATAGTTTCCAGCATACAAACTTTATACCTTTTTTGTCATAATTACTCCTGAGTACTTCATAATATTTATGGTAGTGTATATGGTACTGTTTTTAAATCAGATGATCACTGATAAAGAAATACAACTGACTTCCATACACTGGTCTTGTGCCCTGCAATCTTGCTAAACTTACTTTATACACAGACAGTGAAGTCACCTGCAAATAAAAGTTTTACTTCTTCCTTTCCAGTATCTATGACTTTCACTTTTATTGTATTATTGCCCCTGCTAGAACCAAAGATTGCAATGTTCAAAAGAAGTGGAAGAATGAGTCTTCCTTTGTTCCTGATGATAGGGTAAAAGAATTCAGCCTTTCATCATTCAGTGTGATATTAGCTATAGGCATTTTGGAAATGCCCCTTTATCACATTGAGGAAGTTATTATTTTCTAGTTTGTTGACAGTTTGGGGAAACAGATTTTTGTCAACGTTTTTTTCTGCAGCTATTTAGATGATCACAGGATTTTTAAAAATTGTTAATGAGTTACACTAATTTTTAATAACCTCGGATAAATACCACTTGGTTCTATTATCCTTTCAAAGTAATGCTGATACACTTAGCAGAAATTCTGATAAATCTTACATCATGAGAAATATTTTCATGTTACTTTTTCCTGAAATGTCTTTCTCCAGTTTGAGTATCAAGGTAACTCAACCTCACAGAATGAATGGGGAAGTTTTAACTCTTGTTCAGTTTTCTAGAAAAATCTGCATACAACTGGCATTATTCCCTTCTGAAATATTTGGTAGAATTCACCATTGAAGCCTTCTGGGTCAGAATTTTTCTTTATGAGAAGGCTTATAAAGATTCAGTTTCTTGAATCAATATAGATATTCATGTTTATTTCTTTAGTGAGCTTCCCATTTGTGTCTCTCAAGTAATTGTCCACTTTATCCTTACTGACCTGACTTACAGTTTTTCATTGTATTGTCTCATTGCCCATTTAGTATCAGTGAAATATGTAGTGATATCATCTTTCACATCCTAATATTGATAATTTCTGTCTGCTTTTCCCTGATCATTGTGAGTACAAGCTTTTCAATTTGTTGATTTTTTTAATGAAATAACTTTCAATTTCAATGATTTTCTCATTTTCTCTGTTTGGTACTTCATTTATTTTCCCTTTGACTTTTATTGTTTCTTCTGCTTACTTCTGGTTTAACTTGCTCTTCTGGATCTAAGCTTTTTAATGAAGCTGAGTTCACTTAGTTGAGACCTTTCTTCTTTTTAACACAGATCTCAGCACTGTAAGTAAGCTTCCCTCTAACTAAGCTACTCCTTTGTAGCATCCCCCAAATTCTAATATATACTTTTTTCACTTTTATTCAGGTCAAAATGCTTTCCAATTTCCTGTTTAATTGCTTCTTTGATCCATGGGTATTAGAAATGAATTACACAATTACACAATATATTTTGCAGGGATCTGTTATTGAATTCTGATTTAATTCCACTGTAGAGTGAGAGCACACAGTGTATAATTTATGTTAAGTTGGTTTATAATTCAGAAAATGATCTCTTTTGCTACACGTTCCACATGCACTTGAAAAGGACATACATTTTCTGCTATCCTGTAACAGAGTATTCCATAAACATCAAATTCATCACGTACATTGATAGTGATCTTCACTATCTACCTCTCTCATTGAGAGAGAAGTAGGTAGTTCTACCTATTGAAAGGTGCTGAAATCTCCAGCCATAACTATAGATTTGTCTATTTCTTAAAGTTCTATCAGTTTTCACTTGGTGTATTTTGAAGCCATGTTATAAAGTATGTGAACATTTAGAAATGTTATATCCCTTTAAATTATCATTATGAAATGAACTTCTTCAGGCCTGATGCTACCCTTTGCTCTGAAATCTACTTTCTTTGATACTAATTAACCCACTCCAGCTTTCCTTTGGTTAGTATCAGCCAGATATTTCTTTTTTAATCCTTTTGCTTTTTTTTTTAAAGATTTTATTTATTTATTTGATAGAGAGAGATCACAAGTAGGCAGAGAGGCAGGCAGAGAGAGAGAGAGAGGAGGAAGCAGGCTCCCCGCCGAGCAGAGAGCCCGATGCGGGACTCGATCCCAGGACCCTGAGTTCATGACCCGAGCCGAAGGCAGCGGCTCAACCCACTGAGCCACCCAGGCACCCCCAATCCCTTTTGCTTTTAATCTATTAGTATCTTTTAATACAAGTACATTCCTTATAGGTAGCATATAACTGGATATTGGTTTTTTAATCCTAATAATCTCGGCGCTTTAATTGGATGCTGAGACCATTCACATTTAAAATATTACTGATATGGTTACATTTAACTCTACCACTTTCTAATTGTCTTCTAATTGCCATTTGTTTTAATCTTATTTTGCTACTTTGAGTATTTTTATTCCATTTTATCACCTTTTGCTGACTTATAAGTTATGATTCTATATTTTTGAGTCCTCCTAAAGCAACTCTAAGTTGCTTTATGGCAGAGTACACATCTTTAATTTATCAAAGCCTGTATTCAAGTGACACACATTATGCTATTTGGCAGTATAAGAACCTCCCAGCCTTTGTGTTGCATTTCATTTCACCACCACATCTGCTAAGAACTCCACAGAAATTTTACATTATTTTTGCTTAAAGACAAAATTGCTTCTCGGAAAGACTTAAATACTAGGAAAAAATCTTATATCATCTATCCAGATACCTGTCTGATGCTCTTCATTCCTTTGTAGGGATTTATAGTTATATCTGGTATTATTTTTCTTCTGTTTAAAGGATTGCCTTTAACATTCTTTTTTCTTTTTGCCTTTAACATTTCTTGAAGTGCAGGTCTGTCGGTGACAAATTCTTTCATCTTTTATATGTTTATAAAAGGCTGTATTTTGCCAAAGACATTTTCCTAGATATAGAAATCTAGAACTTTTTAAAAATTTCAGTATTTTAAGTATGCTGTACCAGTGTCTTTTCACTTGCACGTTTTTGACAAGAACTTTTTTGTGATCCTTAAAATTTTTTAACTTTGTACAAAAGAGAGTCTTTTTCCTCCAGCTGCTTTTAAGATTTTCTGTGTTTACATACTTAGGAGAAATTTGATCACGTTGTCCCCTGAGATTGTTTTCTCAATGTTTCTTCTGTTTCGGATTCATTATCTTCCTATTTCTGTAACTTTATAGAATTCATCAAACTTTGAAAATGTCTGCCTATTATTTCTTCAAATATATTTTTCCTACCATCCACTCCTGTGCTAACTCCAAATTACATGTATACAAGCTCACGGAAGCTCACCAATATGCTCCCATATTTTTTAAACTTCTTTCTCTTCTGTTTTGAGTAATTTCCATTGCTACATCTTCAGTTTCACTTATCTTTACATCTACAACATCTAACATGCCATTAATCCCATCCAGAATATATTTTTCACTTATGATATTATAGTTTTCATCTTCAGAAATTCAATTTGGATTTCACATCTCTTTTTGAGTCTTTCCTCTACGTTTATAGACATACAGAATATCCTCATAACAGTTTTAGTCACCCAGTCTGCTAATTCTAATATCCATACAGGTTCTGGATTGATTTTGGTAAACTTATACTTCTTCTCATTATGATCATACTCTTCTGCTTATTCGTAGAAAATGTGTAAATTATTCTATTTGTTTAGATGCCATATATTGTGAATTTCAATGTACTGCTTGATATATTTGTATTCTTACAAATATTGTTGAACTTTTTTCTTGGATGTTTGATCCTCCTGGATGTTGCTTTTACGATTTATTCACCAGGACTAGAGCAACATTTAGTCTGTAGTGAATTATTCTCCATTACTGAAAAATGAACTTGTGGGGTACTCTAATCATTGGTCTGAGATGATGTAAGGATCTCTTCATCCTGGTTTGAGGGAAAAGCTGTATTTATGGGCTTGTGTGTGCTCTGAATATCTATTCCAGTTCTTTTAGATGATGCTTTCTCTAGTCTCATATACATTCCTCACATGCATGTGTTGACCACTGAAAATCTGAGAGGCCCTCTGAACCTATACAGCTCTCTCCTCTCCAGGAAAACTCTAGTCCTAAGAACTCTAGCCATCTTAGTGTCCCCTGAAGTTCAACTTCATCTCCTCAATTTAAGGAGGCTGTGTAGCGCTAATGGAAAGATATTCTCAAACAGAAAGCTATGAAATTCTAGCCCAGTATTTCTTTCCCCATCACTGTAATTTGTTATCTGATGTTCAGTTATCTTTAAAACCATTGTTTCCTATCTTTTGTTCTATTTTTCAGTTATTTTCAGGCAAGGGGGTTCATTTGATTCCTACTAGTCCATCTTGGCTGGAAATGTAAGTCTCAACTTTCTTTTAAGCATTAGGAGTTTTGAATAAATATTTCAGAAGATCATATATATAAACAATCTCTGGGTATATGAATTCAAAATTATAATCTGAAATTTATATACTAAAAGGATTTTCTTGGGCTATATAACAAGATACAAAAATACCAAGCCATCTCTTTCATTCAATTGGAATCATGCACAATGTTATCATTCTCATACTGAACAAATGAAACAACACAGTTTCACAGAATAGAACTATATTACTTCCACACAGTTGTTTTTCACTTAAATCATGTTGTGTTAAGTGCATGACTTCTGACGTTATACCACTTGTGTTCAAACCCCACTTTTTCTCCTTTTATTGTCTGGGTAAATTTGAGCAAAATGCTTTACTTCTTTGTGCTCCAGTTTTGTTTTTTTAATTTCTTAATAGGATGTTTTTTAAAAATGGTATATTTGGGTTGTTACAAGTATTAATTCCTCTCAAGCACTTACCATAGTAAATGTTCCACAACTGTCATTTTCCTTCAATATTACATCTTCCTTTCCAAATTAATACCAGCAATCTAATTTTACACATCTATAAATCCAGTCTCAATAAAAACACAAGAACATATTATATTCATTGCTGTGATCCACCTGACAAGCAATGAGTTCAGAATGGTGAATCTGCCTGTTTCAACACTCTCCATTCCTTTTTGTTTGCCACTCCAGAGTAACCTTTCCAGAGAACTACTTTCAAGTACAGAAGTACTTCATAATCTCTCTACTCAGTGCCGGCTGAATAAAGGGCAGCCTCTTGACTCTGGCACTCCAGACTTCATATATGAAGGTTCAAGTGTATTTGACCAGCCTCACCTTCTATGCTTCTGTTTCACTAGGTGTGTCTTAGAGTCTCCATGATAAATAAGCCTACATGAATGTTCAAAGGTCTCTACTGTGTCTATAGTTTTTTTCAACCTATTTCTTTTACTGGGAACACCAATGCTTATCCAGTCATTTAACTGGTGTGCCTTACATATACTGCAGTGTGTGAAGAAGGAACACAAAGGCAACTTCAGATAAAAATCTCTGCTCTCAAAAAGTTCACCGGGTAAGCAACAGTCACAACACAGTGATGAAGAGAGCTATTCTAGAGGAATGGTAGATAAAAGGAGAGCATGCCTAATTTTTGCCTGAAAAATAAACTGAGGCAGGGGATGTGTGGTAGTCAAGGAAAGCTTCACAAAGGAACTTCTCTAACCTGTTTAAAGACCCTCCCCATCTCCTTCTATTAGATTGAGCCATTTGCAAGACTATTGATTACAAGTATCTTGAGCAAAATAATCCCTATACATGTATTAGTTCTACTGCAAAATGATCAGAAATAGACCTTGTGTACAATGAAGGCAGAGACAAAGATCAAAGAGACCAGTTAAATAGTAAGTACTGGCCATAACCCTGGTATTTACAGCACAAACACGTCAAAACAACATAAGTAGGGTCTAAAAAGTTCAACCACATAACATGCAAAATAATAATACATCTTTCAGTTTATTGTTGTGTATTATCACAGAAAAACCTACAGAAGTTAAACAATGAAACTTAACATTGTTCACAACTGATGAACCTTGATCTGATACAGTCTCAGTAATCTGGGAATAATCTTTCTCCTTCATCAAGACAATTTTCATACAAGAAATCCTATCATCTCTTGCTTTCATTCTCCACCATTATAGCTTATCACTCACTGAGTACTTTCTCTGTACCAGACCCTGGCTAGGCACTGTCTCTCTCATTTAATTCTCATACCAGGAAGGTGAGCCTCCCTTAAAATATGGTATGTATTCCCAATAAGGACAGCATGAAACTTTATTGATATGACTTAAGTAATTAACAAAATCGTTTTACTCCCCATTAGAAATTCCATTTTTGAATTTTCCATTTTGAATAGCCAGCCAACATACTTACTTTTTTTTTTTTTTTAATAAATAGGGAGTCCAGTTAAAAGATATTAAAATCAATGGCTACCACTTATTGGGTGCCAGGTATTATACAGTTTCATTTAAGGCACAAAAATAAGGGTCACATGAAAGACATGCATTTTATATGCAGAAACAAGGATCAGAGAGGGTAATCACTTTTCCAAGTCATATAGGTCTTAATATTCAGTTCTGATTCTGACTACATGCTGTGTACTTAAAACATGGCAGATTTCAGCTCTGATTCTGACTACACCCTGTGTACTTACAGAACAACAAATATTACTTAGTGGACACCTACATGCACCAGGCACTCTGCCTCTTATATATCAGGAGCTGAACACATTGCTGCTTTTAATCTTTCCAACAATTCCATGAAGCACTTGCAGGTCCACAGTTTTTTATCTAAAACCCTTGAATACAGATGCTATTTGGGAATTTATAGTGTTTGGGATTTTTTGGAATACAGTTGATCCTTGAACAACACAGGAGTTAGGGACACTGACCATGCAGTTGAAAATCCATATATTACTTTTGACTCCCCAAACTTAACCACTAGTAGTCTACTGTTTGACCAGAAGCTTTGCCAATAATATAAACAGTTGATTAACATGTATTTTATGTGTATTACATACTAGATTTTTATAACAAAGTATGCTAAGAGAAAATAAAGTGCTATTAAAAATCATAAGGAAAATTCAGTTAATGTACTGTAGTACATTTACTGAAAAACTCCACATATAAGGGGAGCTGCAGAGTGCAAACCTATGTTGTTCAAGGGTCAAATGTACAGAGTATACATGAACAATTTATTATTTTTCGCTGAATCCTATATAACATTTCTTTCAATTTAATTATTAAATAAAATTTTCCTCTTTTCCTATTATTAAATAGGAACAATGTTCCTATTATTAAATAGGAAAAAAGGAAAATATTTATGCAACTACACACACGTAAAATATTCTAATATTTAAAATGTTCTCTTGCAGGGTTCCCTGCCTCTAGGTAGATAAACCAAAAGCAAAGAAACTATAAGTAAGGGACACTTAGAGCTGGAATAAATGAAAATGCTCACCGCTTTAATTCAAACGAGTTTCAAAGGTAAAGCATCGAAGTCTAAGAGGCTGCCAACACATCTGATCTCACTGCACACATCTCAACAGCAGAGGTTTAAAGCAAAGATTAAGAAGCGGGAGCTCTGGCTTCTCCCAGAACAAATCAATCAATGATTATGTTTCAAATGTAGACCTTTCCCTTCTAGAACCAAGCATCTTCACTCCCAGTCTCAGCATTACACCTTCCTTTTCTCTCATCCTTCCTTTCTTCCCACCCTTCCCTTCTACTTGCCACGGTCTGCTTTTTTGCTCTCATTTTCCTTCCCTTGTGTGCTTAATGGCATTCAAGATAAGGATGTCATCTGAGCTAGTGCCAAAAAGTAAAGTTCCCACAGATCTTTTGGTATTTCTCTGATGCCCATTTAAGGTTAAGTTTAGCTTAGAGAGTGTGAGGTTATAAAATGTTCTTAACGGTCTCACAAGTGCAGAAATATGTGTGTATGCGTGCGTGTAGGCACGCGTGAGTTTGACATCTGTGGTTGGTAACAGTCTCTCTCTGTTCCTTTTAATTTCTTTTTCAATAAATCAACAGAGTGCAAGAGAAAGGCAGACATTTTATTACTATAAAACAAGTTCAGCTCAGTGATTGTCCTAACTGGTACTTAAGTACAGAGTTTAAAGTTATTTAGCATAAAAGTCAATCATGATGTATCTTCTAATAACAATACAGAAGTTAGTCTAAAATGGTTTTTTTTTCATTATAATGAGTCATATTGCTTTCATTCAGGTGCCCGAAGACATTTCTAATTCTCACTTAACCAGGAAGTATTCCTGAGCTCTCACATAAAGTTGTCCCTACTCCAATTATTTACATACTGTATTCCTTTTTAATGTTTAAGTAGATGGTCACTGCTGTTCTTGAGTTTGCTTCTCATTAACAGAGTTTATATTGTCTTTGCAGCCTGATCTCCAACTAGCCTAACACTTAATAAACACTCAAAAGATACATGAAAATATTAATAAATTTAAAAATAAAAATTACCCTCCTATATATTCTAACTTATGGTTAGAAAAGCAAAAAGAAATAAAATATCCAAAGCACCAGGGGAAAAACTATAGATATTTTTAAGATCTGGGAATGCTAAAAGATCTTCTACACATAACACCAAAGGAATAAAACATAAAAACCTTTTTAGAGGGAAATAAATACATCAAAAGCTTTAAATTTTCACATACTCAACAACTCAGCAGTTGCATTTCTATGCATTTCTATTTCTAAGAATAAAATTGAGGTTATAGATTTACTACACAGATTCTTATCACGGCATTGCTAAAACACAAATAGGCCACAAAGCAAAAAGAAAATCTGGAAATGACCCTAAATGTCAATTAACAGAGAAATATAATTACAGCATGCAGGCAGCTACCACAGTAATTGATTTAAGGTCTTAAATTAGATTGTCTGATATCCTTTTTCTCATCCTTACAAGCTTCCCAGTGCTATCATAAGCTTTCCCTGGGCAAAGTTCCTTCATCTGGGACACCAAGATAATAACTTTACAAATATGGAATGATTGTAGAGAATGTAGATGCCTGGCCCTCACTGTTACAATATGCAGCAAAACTATTTCAATCTATAATGTAATGTATTTCATAACACAAATGGCGAGCAGGATACAAGCAGATTTCACGTTACAAAAGGGTGGATTCCAGTAAGAATGGAAAGATCCCAACCTTCGTAAGTAATATAAGTAGAGTGGGAAAAAGTATTCAAAGCATATCCCCCTAAATTTTGTAAAATAATTCTGACTGGAAGAATTATGAATTACATGTTTTTATCATATTTTTGAAATTATTTCATAATAAATGTGTTTCTCTTAGATAAGAATATTACAGTGGAAAGAATTTTTTTTCTGAAAGTACTGCTTATATATTTCTTGGAAGCATCAAATACATAGTAGATAGAGTCCTGCATAATATACCCACTTATCCTCTCACCATGCTCGCCTGTATTCCTGGTCACACTTATTTGCTGTTACTTCATAGGCTGAACAAACTCACCATGTGTACTTTATAATAAATTCCAAGACCATGAAATTAGTTAATTAACACATGCATCAATTATTTCTGAACACACTTAGGTCTGGTCTACCTAATTCCCAGAATTCAGGAAAACCCTACTTCGCCTGCTTCCACTCCTGTTTTTGAAGAATCGAGATATGGTTTGAGTAGGCTGAATAGCTGTCCCAGTAACTTTACTTCCTGAAATGTGGGTGGATGAACACAAATACACAGAATAACTCAAGAACTTATAATTTGACTTCAAGTTACCAATATGCAAAACTGAAGGCTAAGACTATGAGTGGCTCCTTTCAGAGAGCCACCATCATCATGCCCACTGAAGTGGACAATAAGGGATGGGCTATCCATCTCCTAAAGGTCTAGCTTAGGCAGAACCACAACACAGCATTTGAAAAACCACAATTCTGACCACAAAACCCTGCTTTACAATGGGATGAGTGAGTGAGAACCCTGTGACTGGAGATATTCAAGCAGACGCTGCGTGACTCCTCCAAAAGGCTTTTAGACAATGAGATCATGCATGAGGTTCTTCAACTGGATGATTTTATGAAACTTACCCTGAAGAGAAATCCATCCCTGATTCATTTTACACAAAGACTTTAAAGTTTATATTTCATAGACTTTTAACATTTGATCTCACCTTTTATAAAGTAGCTTCAGATTGATAAATGGAATTTTTCTTAAAAATGTCAATAGATTAAAAAGTTAATCTCCTTTTCAAGGTACCATTTACTGAAAAATGTACATTTTAAGGAAATGTCCCAAATACAAGGATATTTGAAATTTCACCAAATTTATGCATTTTTAAAGAAAGTCATGTTTACATGATAAAAACAGTGTTTAGTAATATATTTTGGATAATTTAAAAGAGTCTAGGATATATTTTTAACAGATGGTCCTTATATAAGACTTAAGGAAAATTCAAGATTTCAACAATCATTTAAGTCAAAGAAACTGAAATAAGGACTTTTGGCTGGCTGTATTTGTGATCAAGTAATCACTAAATTTTTCCAGAAATTCCTTACGTAAATTCATTTCCTGCCTGCCCACCCCACCTCCACCAAATTTCTACTGATAAATAATAAGGTACTTTTTAAATGTTTGAGGAAAAAAGCACCAGGTCTTGATATACAATGTTAATTCCATTTCTCTGTATTCTCAGATATATATTAGGCACACTATTAATCTTTTTTTTTTTTTCATGCCATGTATTTGGAAAGAGAAGCCAAAAGACTGAGTCTCCACATGTGCCTTGGACACAGCAGAGTTGTCTGCCTTCTATAATCAGCAGGGGCCATAAGAACTCTCTTTAATGCTAAGTATAAAAGGTCATTGTACCTATCAGCATGAGTGAGAAGAGAACTCCAAAGAGGTTCAGCTAACCCAGCACTAAGACTCAAGTTAAATACCATAATCATGCCAGCCACTCATTTACCACTCAGTCTGTCTCCAGCCCGGAAACCAGTCTGCCAGGAGCCTAGATAGCTGGAAGAGCAGCCATGTTTTATCATACAACTGATCCCTAGAGGCTAATTTAAAGGAAAACTGTATGTGTCCTACATTAAGGAGGAAAAACATCCCTCATTTCACAAAAATCTTTAAGAGAACAAAGAACATATCTTTTGAAACTCTGGAACTGAAAAACACAATAGGAACTTTAAATGTTAACAGGGCATGTGAGCCTATTCATATTCATTATACTCAACATAAATGAACTATTCCTTGTATATGTGAGTAGACAATATTTCTTAAGAAAATTTAGCAACTCTACTTTTTACAGGGATTAATTACATTCTAAAATATTCCACTGAAAATATCTTCTAAAAACGTGTAAGTTCATATGTGCAACTCAAGAGTGAAAATTATTAACTTTGGAAAAAAAAAAGTTTTAGAGCTTTCATCTGAAGGTTAATAATTAAAAATATTTTAAAGAAGCAAACACATGTTTTAAAAATATCCTTCAGTCCAATTCATTAACTAATCAATTTTGTAATTTCTTCTGAAAACATGCTACTGTACATGTAAGATATATGTACGTCTTTATTAGATTCCCATAAATGTAGTAAGAACTAACAAATCTAATGAATGGATAACTGTTGAAGAATGATGATGTAATGCCTGGAAACCTCTGACTTGAAACTGCCCAATTCCTTTGCCAATTAGGAATTGACCTTGAAATCTGCTTCAGGATGAGAGAACTTTTCTGGAAGGTTACATGACTTCCAGAAAAATGAACATCATCTCCACCAATTAAAATTATGTTTGAAAATTTAAATTGAAATATTTTTCATTCTGTAGTATTTAAATAAACTTAACATTATATAGGCAATCTGTATTATTCCATTCTCAACAACTTACCTTTTCATGCAAACATTTCATAATTAATGTTTCTTCCCAAAATAAAAGCATCTGGTAAAGGCATTTAAGTTTGCCCTAAATATAACCATAAACTTTGTCATTTGCGGAATGTATTTCAGTCCCAAGAAATCTCAATTACCCTAGGAATAATATAAATATCATGAGGTATATATACATACCAGTGTATGCTAAAAGGTTTCATACATTTTTCTTTTCAAACTTTAACAAGAATTCCAATTTCTCTATTTCTTCTCAAGATTTAACCCAAATACTAAGATGAAGTTTTTGACAGGGTGATGAGTACAATTTTTTAAATACAAGGTTTTTTTTGCAGTTTAAAACCTCTATACATATATAAACCATCACTACTACTTATCTGTAATATTTCAATGGCATAGCTTCATACACTCTCACGTTTCATAGCAAAGAATGCACTGTACAAATGTAGATGCTATGAAAAGCCCTGGGAAAATAAATTGAAGATGTATGTCCTTATGAGTGTTATGTAATACTGCTTCCAGTTTAACATTATTTTTACTCCTATGGTTTAATGTTAAATAGTTATTTCTCACATTTTGTAAGATTAAACATCTTTATTTTTTTTTAAAGATTTTATTTATTTATTTGACAGAGATCACAGGTAGGCAGAGAGGCAGGCAGAGAGAGAGGAGGAAGCAGGCTCTCTGCTGAGGAGAGAGCCCAATGAAGGGCTTGATTCCAGGACCCCGGGATCATGACCCGAGCCAAAGGCATAGGCTTTAACCCACTGAGCCACCCAGGCGCCCAAAATTAAACATCTTTAATAGGCCACTGGCACCCATTTGATTCCAGGACATCATTAATAGATCATTTAGCACATCGACACTGGAGATTTCCACCAGTCTACCAATCATGAGTTTAAGTACTATTCGTATTATGGTAAATTGGTTTCATATTGGCTTGACTGACCATTTACATGGGTAGACAATGCTGGATGCCTACTGAGCATTCATTCCTCCACTCCTTTTCTCCTGCCCAACAGAACTTCCACAGGCCTCCTGAACTGAGCTCACTCTGGGGCAAAAAATGGACATTCTCCAGCTGTTGTTAGTTATGTCTCGTAATCTTACCATTCAAGTTATAGATATCATCAGAGATGAATAAAAATATAATTTCATCAGAAGAATTTTCTTTGGATAACCAAAAATTATACAACTTTTTGTTTATAAATTGTAATTGTATAATTACAATTATATAATATTTTGGTTTAAAACAAAAGAGACTTCTCCAAAAGGAAGGTCTCATTTCTCTTTTCTTACCTCTTTCACACTGTGGACCAGTGAATCCATAAACACAAGCACAGCGGTTAGGTCCAATACAACGTCCACCATTCTGACACCCATTTTCGCAGACAGCTGCACACAAACACAGCAAGAAGCTCATTATATGGTCAATCTCCAGGTACAGGTGACCACTGAACATCACAGGTTTGAACTGTACTGGTCCACTCAAAAGTAGATTCTTTTCGATAATCATGGTACAGTGCTGTAAGTCTATTTTCTCTTTCTTAGGATTTCCTTCATTACATTTTCTTTTCTCTTGCTTACTTTAAGAATACAGTATATGGCACGTATAACTTAAAAAATACGTTAATCCACTGTTTATGTTATCAGTAAAGCTTCCAAAAAACTATTAGTAGCTAGGTTTCTGGGGATTTAAAAGTTATACACAGATATTCAACTGTGTGAAGGACCGGCACCCCTAAGCCCTATGTTGTTCAAAGGTCATCTGTACCATACAGCATAGAGGTAGCCCATAATGGATCTTTTCTCTCAAACACAAGTTACAATTTGCATGCACATTTAAATAAATACACGTAATGTAAATTGAGACAAAACCCTATATAATTCATGTAAATCACATTGTGAGGCACACACCTGGCAAAAGTTCTTTTATTCTTTCTTTCTTTCTTTCTTTTATTTATTTTTTTTTTTTAAAGATTTTATTTATTTATTTGAGAGAGAGACAGTGAGAAAGAGCATGAGCGAGGAGAAGGTCAGAGAGCGAAGCAGACTCCCCATGGAGCTGGGAGCCCGATGTGGGACTCGATCCCGGGACTCCAGGATCACGCCCTGAGCCGAAGGCAGTCGTCCAACCAACTGCGCCACCCAGGCGTCCCTCTTTCTTTCTTTTAAACAGAATCACAAGGATTGGCTGGCTCAAATGCTCACACTGTCAGAATGTAACTAACCAATTTGTTATCTTACTTCTATTACCCCCATAATCAATCTTCATAGGTAAGAAAATAAAATATGGGGAAATGTAGGAAAAAGGGGACAGACAATAGGCAGCAGAGAGACAGGAAAAAACGGAGGGATGCGATATGGAAAAATAAAGAGGATATGGCAACAAAGAGTAGGAAAAATCAGAGAAGAAAAAAAGCCCCACCCTGCAAGAAAAAAGACTGGGTGGGTAAAAGAAAAAAAAAAAAAAATCTAACGTGAACATGGTTGGGGGGGATACCTTCAATTCATCAATGAAACATCAAGAGATAACTAATGTATACAGAGTATGTACAGGATATAAAAGGAAATAAGGAAAAACTTCAGTGTGTCAATATGATAAATATTTTTATTAAAAAATTAACCCCAAATGCCAAATTTTTAAGACGAACACAGGCAGCATACACTCCTTCACTCCTTTCCACTTGTCACCAGGGAGACCAGGATTCAGTTTAGGCTCCGTGGGCCCCAGAGAGACAGAGAACCTGAACTGACCCTGAGCGGCTCCTCTCCCCCACTGCACCACCCTCAGCAGCCTGGACCACAAAGAGAAAACCACTCTATAAAGACCGTTCCACAAATTCCCTGAAAAACCACTATTCCTGAAAACTCTCCTGACAGCACTGGAATCCAAGAATCATGCCTTCTCTGAGAAAAAATTTTGGTACTAAGAGCTTGTCTATTAATCCACCCACATTGTCAAACATAAAAACCATCCTCACAGATAAAGGATTATATTCTATGAATTGTGCTCAAAACACAGAGCTTCAAACATTAAAGCCAAGTGAGGGGGCAAAGGACAACTGTGCGCTCTTCAAATGAGGCACATATCAAAAAAGGGAAGCTCAGTAAATAATCAGGTATCTAAAAATGCAATAGTGTTGCTATCTCCATACCACAAATACTGAGTAGAATACCTATTTTCATCTAGAAAGCATCCAAGTGGCTTCTGTTCTGCTAACAGTATGAAATGAAAACATACTTTGAAACAAAAGACTTCTTTATCTTAAAGCACCAGTGTGCTAGTGGCTTTAAAATTCTTTGTATCAGGCTTTGCTCAAAGGCAAGAAGGATTCTATGTATATTCGCACAAGTGCATCTTTGGAAGAACCACACCTTCCTGTTTCTCCACTAGTGCCTACACAGCACTTGCAACTCATCTCTGTCCTGAAATATGGGCTGGGCAATAAACAGGATGAACAAATACAGAGGATAAAGGAGAGGAAATAAAGGACATGAGAAGCGTGAGAAAGATGGGGGTGGACAGGAATGTGGAAGAAAACAAAAACCTGTTGGAGAAGTCTCAGTGGCATGGAACTCCGTAGAAACAATGGACAGCACTTGAACATTTCAAATGCTAAAAACACATATTGCAAAGAGGCAGCATTTACCTAATGTAATTAATTATGATGTGAGAAAAGTACTTTAAATATCATCAAGCTGTAAAAAATATAAATGGAAATCACTTTCCCTGATGTGCTCTCTCATAAGATCCATGCTAGCCTTTAACACATGATTGGAAAAAAGCATTCATGACTGACATTCAGGATGCACCCCTGGACTAGGTGGAGAAAGTGATTCTCTCAGGGCGTCCCAAAGCAGACTTCTAACTCCTAACTTTTAACTCCCACTTCTAACTTAATCCTTGAGTTTCTCCTGAGGAGCCTGTCCAGTACAAATTAAACCTAATCTAATCTGTCTATGTTAGAAGGACAATGTCTCTCTACTCATTACCTTTTTTTTTTTGGTAGAAAATATGGTTAATGTTCATAAAAATTATGTAAACATACAACATGATTTTATTATTTTAAGTAATTTTTTAAAATTCTCTATTTTAATTTTTAATATGATAAGTATCAGCAGACATACCCCCATTTAAACAAAAGACCTTTGGGATCCTCAATAATTTTTTAAAAAATGTAAAGAGCTCCCATGAGGGACGCCTGGGTGGCTCAGTTGGTTAAGCAGCTGCCTTCGGCTCAGGTCATGATCCCAGCGTCCTGGGATAGAGTCCCACATCGGGCTCCTTGCTCGGCAGGGAGCCTGCTTTTCCCTCTGCCTCTGCCTGCTATTCTGTCTGCCTATGCTCGCGCTCTCTCTCCCTCTCTCTCTGCTCTCTCTGACAAATAAATAAAGTCTTTAAAAAAAAAAAAAAGAGCTCCCATGAACAAAAAGGCTGAGACCCTTTGCTTATATTACTACTTCTTGTCTGAGAGTGAAGTCTCAAACTAGAAACTAGAAAGTGAGGTCTCAAACTCAAACCAGAGTTTGCTTGCCTTTGCATCCCCATCATCTACTGTAGAATTTGATCCACCGTAGATACCAAAAAACAAAAATCCTGGAATACATGAAAGTCTTCCCCCTCTTTTCCTACTATTTTGCAAGGGAGAAAGTCACAGTGAAGGGATGAGTTCTGTTGTTTCCACACATCCTGATCACGTCAGCTTTCTGATTCTCTGCTCCCCTGCTGAAAATTGGGTTTATAGATCCTACCTGAAAGGGGCTTGAGGACTGAATAAAATGATGTATAAAACAAAGTGCACAGTCTCTGACATTTAAAGTGTTCTATAAACTTTAATTCTCCTTCTCTTTTATTCTACAGAGTATTTCTATGAAAATAAGACTTGCTCTTTATCACCCAAAGGTTATACTGAAGAACAACAGCAGCAAAAGTGGATAATGCATACAAAAGTAGAGTAAAAAATAAACAAAAGAGGTAATTTTGCATCTTAAGAATGAGTTACGAAAAAAAAAAAAGAATGAGTTACGATCAAAGTTATTTTATGAAATAGTTTTTCTTAAAACAGAACAGAAATGGAAATTTACATTCCAACCGGAGTTGGAAAGAAATGTGAATATGCCTCAATTTCCAGCATGGAAAGAAGGCTGACCACCCAGGAAGAAAGAAATGCTTACACCTGGTGTGGGATAAAGCAAAAGCAATGGCAAAAACCACATGCTATATACTCTCCACACCAGCTTCCCAGTGATCTTCACCCCGCCCTATAATTAACCCGTTATCTATATAGAAATTCAGTCTACATGCTCCCAAGTTCCTATCTCCGTCAGCTCTCTCTGAAGATCTTAGCTCATCGATCTTTCCAACTGGAGGTCTAACAGACTGTTTAAATTACCAAGCCCAAAACAAAACTCTTGCCATCCCGTGTTTGCAGCTCGGCCTAACCCACTCCCAGCTCGCTCTTCTCATTTCAGAAAATGGCACAACCATTCCCTCTGGGGCTCCATCCAAATCTCCAGTTGTCATCATGGATCTTTGTTTCTGTTTTTCTCCCGCAGCACACCCACTCCACCAGCACACATATCCTTCTACAGACTCTACCTCTGAATACAAGTCCATGACAAGCACTTGCCCCACGCTCATTATGCCAGCACCATGCACCTGATGATGCAGGCGCTGGTAACTCACCTCTCATGTTCTCTTCACCCTTCCTACAATCCAGTAGCAGTCAGAGTGATTAAGTTTTTTATGTTAATCAGATCCTATCACTCCACTGCTCAAATGAACTCAATGGCTCCCCATAAAATTTAGAGTCCCGATTTCTTTTCTTGGTGGGTAAGGCCATCCAGCACCAACTCTGAACTCACCTCCCACCTTTACCTCCTTTCCTCTCCTTAGGCACATGGATTTTCTTAATATCTACAAAACAGGTGGAAGAAAAAAATATGTTCCCACTATAGGTGCTATGAATCTGCTTTTCTCTCTGTCTAAAACACTTCACCCACTGACCTAAAATGAGACCTTTAGGTCATCTTGTTTGCTCACTAATTCATTCCCAACACCTTGCACAGGTGGGGCTTACAGGAGAAACTCAGTGAACAAGCTGAATGAAAGAGCACTTTCTAAGGAATGCTTTCCACATTTCTGGGAAGGTAGCTAAGCAGTTTAAATGTTTTTATAATCCTCATTTTAGCAAATGATTTTCCAGGGCTTTTCTGGATTCACAAGCTGAAAATGATTACACCTGCTTTCTTACTCTCAGTGCTATAATGCTCTCTCTGTGTCACACAGTTCAGCAAGTGTCTTCCTTACACCTGGTTTTGAGTTGATGTGTACGAAGTGTCATACCCTGCATCTTTGTACTTGCTGTGAATGATTTTGCTGGTTACATAATTTGCTTGCACCATATGTTCTATTAACCCTCAGTACATATTGGGCAATCAGAGTTTTTTCTCATGAGATATTCAGTAGACACATTTTCAAATATGCAGCTCTTATGACCTAGGGCTTTTTTCCCCTTTCCCCTGACTGAAAAGTGTGGGGGCAGTGGTATGGTTTGGCACAGGACAGAAGAACATAAAAGCATCTCCTGCAAGAAGGGAAACTACTTTTCATCCCTTTACTTTCCATTTCTGTGCAAAGAGCAGAGGAGGGACACACCAGCTTTCTGCATAATCTCTAGGAAAATACACACATACACAGAAATGCCCCAGACAGATATAGGATCTGTATCTGTCAGGCTGAAAGTAGATAGTTTCATGATAGATTTGAGCTAATACTCTGTAAGATCAGTTGAGGCAATGCTCTTCCCCCTGTAATTTTAAAGTAATTATGAATTTTCTCCCCCTACACAACAAAAGGTTGAGTTTCAGGAAAGATAATTGTGTCTCTTTGATTGCTACTGAGTTCTATAAAAGAGAAATACAATCAGATCTCCTAACACTTCTGTTTAGGTATAAAAAAGGTATAAATATCTGCCTCTTTATAAATACTGTATTCACAATAGGTTTTTTCTTAGTGGTTGTAATCTGGAGTCCATTGTATAAAATTTGGAAAATACCTATATATTAGAATAAAATATAGAAAAAAAATCATCCATGAAAAAAGAAAGTTTGCCATGACTTCTGTTACACTGCTGTCCAGCTTTTCCCTGGTCAACCCTAGCCCAAAAAAGTTATTACATTGGCATCTCCTATTCCTGCAAGAAAACTGGCCTCAGTGCAATGTATTCTCTCAAATTCCTTAATGCTCAGCTTTCTACACTGGTCAGTCTCAGATTACCTCAACAGCTATAGCCATACCTGAAAGTTACCTACACAAGGGGTTCTGTAAACTATGGTCCACAGGTCAGATCTGGCCCACCACCTGTTTTTGTATTGCCGTGAGTTAGGAACACTTTTCACATTTTTTATGGTTGGAAAATCAAGAGAAGAATAATATTTTTGTGACACATGGAAATGGTATAAAATTCAAATTTCAGTGCCCAAAAATAAAGCCCTGTTGAAACACAGCCAAGTTCTCTCATTTACATATGGTTTATGGTCACTTTTGCACTGTAACAGAAGAGCTGAGGAGTTGTGACAGGGACCACAGAGTCTAAACTATATTCTGGCCTTTACAGAAAGAGATGGCTGACTCCTGACCTGAACAAAGTATTTTTCTTTACATTAAGTCACTTACTTATTTTACATCATTTAAAAAGAAAACTTCATAGCACTTATAAATGGAAAGCTTATATTACCCTAACAGGAAGGCAATCTTACTAAGAACAATGACCACAAGAAGATACCACTTCATATCTATCAGGATGGCTATCTCACTCACACATACACACACAAAAACCAAAACACAAAGCAGGAAAGCTTTGGTGAGAATGTGGATAACTTAGAACCTCTGTACACTGCTGGTGGGAATGTAAAATGGTAGAGCCACTATGGAAAACGGTAAGGCAGCTCTTAAAATTAAAAACAGAATTAGCACGTGATCCACCATTTCTCCTTCTGGGTGGGTATGGTACACAAAAGAAATGAAAGCAGGAACTCAAATGGGATGGTTGTGCATCCATATTGACAAGAGTCAAAAAGTGGCAGTACTTCAAGGATCCATTCACAGACAAACAGATAAAAAAAAATACCATATGTACACAAAATGGAGTATTATTCAGCTTTAAAAGGAAGGAAATTCTAATATATGCTCTAACAAGGATAAGCCATGAACACATTGTGCTAAGTAAACCAAACTCATCATAAAAGGACATATACTGTATTGATTTCATGTTTATGAGGTAGTTAGAGTAGTCATATAGAGAAAGTAGAATGGTGGTTTGCCACTCAACTGTGCATATAAAAATGGTTAAAACAGTTAATTTTATGCTTTATGCATATTGAAAACAATTTTTTTAAGTTTTTAAAATTCCAACAAAAATATGATTAGCTTAAAACAAGGTAGATATTCTTGTATACTACTACTTGATCTTCCTATGTTAAAAATGTTGAAGAGAAATTCTTAGGGAGACTTTGAAGATTAACAGTGAATCTAGACCCTGTCTCTGATAAAATCCAAATGAAATGAGAAGGGACTTTGTTGTTATATATGATTCAACACTCTTCGATGTCATGACTGAAAATATGGGGATTCAAGAGTCCCACAGTCTACGAAACACAAACCACGCGCGTTCTCCAGTGATATGTCATAATCCAAGAGTGACCATCCCCACATCTTTGTTAAAAAGCTATTTCTTGGGTGCCTGGGTGGCTCAGAGGATTAAGCCTCTGCCTTCGGCTCAGGTCATGATCTCAGGGTCCTGGGATCAAGTCCCACATCGGGCTCTCTGCTCAGCAGGGAGCCTGCTTCCTCCTCTCTCTCTGCCTGCCTCTCTACCTGCTTGTGATCTCTGTCTGTCAAATAAATAAATAAAATCTTTAAAAAAAAAAAAAAAAAAAAAGCTATTTCTTTATTAGTACAGAATATGCTCCAATAAGTGACGAGAAGACCTTAACTAAATTAAAGCTCCCTCTTTCACAACGAACTATCATTTTTTAAAAATCATTTTAGAGCCCTACATTATTTCATTACATAACTAAATATATATGAGCTAATGACCATTTTTAAGATCGGCTCTCCTAGAGTTAATTTTGGATGGCCTAAAGAGAGTGAAATCACAACAATCTTTACCATGTCTTCAGGAAAGTATTCATGTTTTATGAAGCAAGATTTGTAAAAAAAGTAAATAAATATTAACTTGTGATATGGGTCAAATCTGAGGAAGTACTAGTGGTATTCAACATCAACACTCTAAAACATAAGAATCTTAAAAGAGAAAAAAAATCTAGGATAAAAATTAGAAATTAGCTGTAAGGTATGGCTTACTACATAGTTTTGTTTTGTTTTTTTATCATCATCGGTTTTATAGGTCCTTCAATTTTGACTTAGTATGAAATACCCACTTCACATCTATCAGGAGAAATCAAATAATTTCTAATAAATGAAGTCTATTCCAATGTTCCTTACGTTGTCCACAGTAAGTTCCGATATATCCCTTCTGGCACTGGCAATGGTCATCTGCACAAGTTCCTCCATTCATGCACCTGACATTGCACTGCTGAACTGCAATGAACAACAACAAAAATATATAAAAATAACAATCACTGAAATTTTAGCATCTGTGAGTTATAAAACCAAATATCCAATTCAATGACAAATGTATTTTATAGAAATGTTATGACCCATAATATACTTATTTGTGAGCGCACAAATACAGCATGTTTGCATTTGTTGGGCATTTAAAATAACACTTCCAGTGTTAAAAGAAATCGCTATATGGGGACTGGTAGCACAGTTCCTAGGAGGTGGGAGGATTTGTGTAACTATTCAGGATTTGGGGTCTGAGTGTCTCCTGTAACAATAGAGTTAGTTCTCACCCTCATGGAGCTAACATTCCCACAGAGAGGCAGACAAAACACAAGTAAACAAACACTACAATGTCATTAGAGGTTGCGACAAGTTCTCCAAAGGAAACTGTGTTATAAAGGAGAATAGCCAAGAGCCAAGGAGAAATCTAGACAGGAGGAAGACCAGACCATTCTCACGTGACACTTAGGAAGTGGTTTGAAAGAAGAGAATGAGCCAGGCATGAGAAGTACTAAAGAGGAGGCTCATGGGGAGAGGAACCAGCAAGTCCCTCGGATGATGGGGAGTTTCCTTTATTTGAAAAACTTAGAGTCACAGGACTATAAAGAGTCAGGCTGGGAAGAAAAGGTCTTAAAAGAGGCATCCAGAGGCCAGCCAGATAATCCAAGATCTCCCAGGCCATGAAAGGGTTGTTATATCCCAAATGCAAAAGAAGTCATTGAAAGGATTTAAGAGAGTAAAGTGATGCAATGTATTTTTAAAGGATTCCTCTAGCCGCTCTGCAGAGAACAGATCTGAAGAGATTAAGGGTGGAACCCAGAGAAGCCACTGGGAGGGTACTCCAACAGTACCCTCCCAATGGCTAAGAGATGAGGGGGACTTCTCTTACCTCCCAGGTAAGAGATGAGGGGAACTTAACCACAGGCTATAGAAAGTAGAAGCACTTAAAATGTGTTTTCCAAAAGAACCCCCAGGTCTGGTTAAAAGAGTTGACACTGAGAAAAGGAGGAAGAAGGTAAAGAGAAACAGTCGCTTAGGCACTGGGTGGAGGAGAAGTGGCATTTGCTGAAGCAAGAGAAACTGGAAGAAACAGATTGTGGGCAACAATGAATCAAATGTCCTGCTACCAAGTTTCAGACATATACTATGCATTCAAGTGGAAATGGAACCTGTGAATAGGAGGCTCATTGGAGGGATCTATTCTGAAGACAATTACTATGAGTTAGCAACATACTGGTAGTAGTTGAAGGCATCTATATAAATAAATTCATCCAGGGAGGCAATACTGTTGAAAATGCCAAAGTCTAATGAAGAGGATGCCTAGACCAAAGACTAAAATATAATAACCAGGAAAACACTATGGCCATGGATACTGCATAAGTGGAGGGAAAAGAATGTTTCACAAAGAGGGCAAATAATGGTTCTAAATGCCCTGAAGGAGTGGAGTAGGATAAGACTGGCAAAGAGAGAAACATTCCTGATGAAAAGGGAGTACTACTCAAGGCCATAGGAATTCCCGGATTCCATATGGAATTATATACCATAAACTGAGGGTTGGCCCAGTCAATGTTTAGCTGCCCAGGGAGAGAATTAAGAAGCTGAACCCGTAAAATTTCTCCAGGATTTTTTTCTTTCCCTGAAGGCATATATGAGTAAACTAAGACAACATTAATGAAAATAAGGTCCAGAATATATTTGAGGCAGTCAGACCAGGAAGGCTCCTGAAAGCACTGAAGGAAATCTGGTAATCTGGGTGGTCAAGAAAGCCTGGATGAATTGGGAAAATGAACTTTTATTTTTTTTATTTATATTTTTAAAGATTTTATTTATTTATTTGATAGAGATCACAAGTAGGCAGAGAGGCAGGCAGAAACAGAGAGGGGGGAAGCAGGCTCCCCGCCAAGCAGAGAGCCCCATACGGAGCTCGATCCCAGGACCCTGGGACCATGACCTTAGCCAAAGGCAGAGGCTTTAACCCACTGAGCCACCCAGGCGCCCCAAAGATGAACTTTTAAAGGCTGAGAAAATGACACATAATTTTCAAAGAAAATGAAACTAGAAGTTATGCAGAAGTTTCATCAGAAGACAATGACATTGATCATGTAAATCTTGAATCTTCAATTTCTGAGTCAGACAAATTCTCTACTACCTCTTCTGAGAAAATTTAGAGAGATAAATGTTAAAAATTAAAAAACATCACTCTGGCTTGAGGCAGATTTAAATTTTTATGTAATTACTGAGCAATTAAATAAATAGTATCTGCCCCTACCTTGTTATAATCTCATCTTAAACAACAGCCTAAAAGATTAGTTTTGAAAAACTGACAACCCTGATTTGGGTCATGAACACAATCCTACTCCACTGTTGTGATACCACAGGACTGCTGAGAGTTAATATGGGTAAAGCAAAGTGAGTTAATATATGTAGAGTATCTGGTCAGTATATAGTATTTGTTATCATCCCAATCCTCTTATCTTTCTCCTTTGGTTCATCCATGAAATAGGACATGGACTGTAGGATTATGCAAAGGCAATAAACAGAGCATAGGGTTGGAACCTATACGTTTAGGCATCAGAGTACATGAATTCAAATCTATGTTACCCTGGGCAAGTTACTTAATTCACACATGCCAAACTCCTTTCTCTATAAAATGGGATAGTAATAGTATCTCATAGTTTTCATGTGAAGATTAAATAAAATGCTATAGTCAAAAACATAAAAGAGTATCTGGCACAGAACAAAAACCAAGTAAGTTATAGTTCATAAGTTATTCACAAAGAATTTCTTTTCCACTGAATCCAGGCACTTTTACTGCAGACACACATAGCTTCTGGACCAGAACTAAACCATTCTGCTAAATAAAAAATCATTATCCTCCTTCCCTTCAGTTGTTGGTGGCAATAATGAAGCCACTGAAGATTTTGACTCCAAAGATTAAAGCAGATCTAGCTAATGAGGAAAATAATCAACATATATATCCTTGTTAAAAAGGACATTTGGTATTCATTCACAAGCTTCAGAATAATGCAATAAATGAGATCACATCTAAAGAACATACTTGATTTTGATCCACAGGTTGGTGATATTTGGCCACTGGAACAGGTACACATGTTAGGACGGGAACAAAATCCATCTCCACAACTATTTCTACAAATTGCTGTAGAAAGCACAATAGGAAAGCGAAGGAATAATTAGGTAATAAACCACAGTATACAAAACAAGAAAGCTACAGTCAACAACAGTAAACTTGAAAAACTAAGATAAAAAAATACAGGATATGTAATGTCTGATTTCAGATATGCAACAAAATCACCCATCGTAGACATGAGATGAAGTCTCACAAATAACCTTATGATAATGTGCAAACAAATGAAACTATTTCAAGTTCCATAGTCCTTTAACTCTATCAGTACAGGTCATGTTTTCCACTCAAGGCAGAGCATTTATACATAGAATTTACCACAAGATCACAGTCTGGGTCGAAGGAAGCTAGAAGGATTGAGGAAACCCAGAGGTCTACAAAACCTCAGAAAACATAGCCCACTCTGGAAAAGAACTTCACAAGACATAGAAAATAAAAAATGGACTGAGGCAGAGACTCCAGGCCCTAACCAGTTGGCCAAGCCCCAGGGGTTCCATGCACATTCCTTCCCAGCTGGTATCTGACCTGCCCCATCATCAATCTTTGTTCTCCTTAATAAATCCCTCTCTCCTTCCTCTAGCCTTTTTTCTCCCATGCTATCACCACAACCTAGCCTATATCCTGCTGGTCAGAAAAGCTGCTGCCACATTTTGATGGAGGGAGAGTCAAGGCCTCCTGCAGCTTTGACCTCCAAGGTATGAGGGTCATCACAGCAAAGAATGTTAGGCTCACTGACACAGCACATGCCATGGATCCTCAAAATCATTAGTTGAGTGCCTTCAAATGGGAAGTCTCTCCCATTTTTAGAATCAGTTCATTTAAGAGCTGAGAAATTTATCTCTATACTCACAACTGAATTTTTTATTTGTGTACAAAGCCTATGTGCTTTAATGCTCCATGCCTGGATCCATGAGGATAAGAGGAGAGTCTGGGAACATTCTCAAACTAACTATAAACATTCATGCAAATGTGCATGTGTCTTTAACTAGACAGGCATCTCAGAATTTTCCAAGAGATCAGAGACCCCCAATAATGTAAAGGGTGTGTAGTATAGAAGTGAGCTAACTCAGGGTGCCTGAGTGGCTCAGTTGGTTAAGCATCTGCCTTCAGCTTAGGTCATGATCCTGGAGCCCTGCAACACAGTTCCTTGCTCAGTGGGGAGTCTGCGTCTCCCTCTCCCTCTGCTCCTTCCCCTATTCATTCTTTTTCACTTGCTCATGCTCTCAAATAAATAAAATCTTTTTTCATTTTTAAAAAATTTTTTAAATTTTTTTTTAAGATTTTATTTATTTATTTGATAGACAGAGATCACAAGTAGGCAGAGAGGAAGGCAGAGCGAGAGAGGAGGAAGCAGGCTCCCCATTGAGCGGACAGCCTGATGCAGGGCTCCATCCCAGGATCCTGGGTTCATGACCTGAGCTGAAAGCAGAGGCTTTAACCCACGAAGCCACCCAGGCACCCCTCAAATAAAATCTTTAAAAACAAACAAAGAAAAAACGGAAGTGAGCTAACCCAGTCATTTTTTTTTTCTTCCTGAAACTGCCTTTTGACATCCACGTAATATGACCAGCATCTCCATTAGCACTCCTTATAAATGAAAATGTCATAGATCATAGTGTGTAGATAGGAAACTAATTTTAGGCAAGAACATGGTTCCTGCCATGGAACTGACTACTAAATTTTAAAATGTGCTACAGTTTCACCAATTATTTTCCAATGACCATACCCACTAAAATATTGTTTCTTCCAAAGCTCCCTCACCCCCAGCAGGCAGACATTTAGTCTAGGCATAGGTAATCTACAAAGTGTTCCTACTCAGGTCCTAAACCCAAGGAAGGTTTCATGGCTGGAGAATGGTCATTCTCAGACAACAGACTCCTGTCATTACCACAGATCTGAGCTTTATGTCTGTGAGCCAGTGAGAAGACAAGAGTGTGAAGGCCCTTTCTCCTCACACTCATCCCAAACTATGAGATGCCTCACCTAACTACTTGTCCCTCCTACCTTCATGAAAACCACGAGACCCAGAAATAATGAAAGGAGAGGGAAAGAGAACATGGGGGATAGGCTTTCTCTGATGCTGGGAGAAGATGCCCAGCACAGTAAAGAGGACATAGGATGAAAAAGGTCTGAGGTTGAACTCTTGCTATGCTATGGACCCAGTGAAAGTTTAGAAAAAGACCACATAGCTTCGCTGGGTTTTGTTTTCTTCTTGGTAAAATAAAAAAAAGAGGTTATAGTGGAGTATTCTGAGCTCTTTTTAGGTTCAAATGCTGTGATTTCAGGCCAACCCTTTCCTATTCCACTGATCAAAATGCACTTCATAGCAAAATTTCACAAATAAATTAATAAACTTTCCCAATGCTTCAAGTTCTAACAAGATTTTTAAAAAAATGAAAAGTGAGAAAGTCAATTCCATTTTTTTTTGGAAACAAATATTTGCAATTTCAGAAGTACTTCAATGATCTTTGTAGGCCACAACTAAGATCATTAACAACAAACATAGAAACACAAATCAAAATGCATTAGGTTTCCCATAATCTGAGAAATACATTTGTCTTTTATTATCTTCATCTCTTCATGAAGCCTGGTCAACACCAAACAGATTAAAATTCTAGAAGGTAATCATTTTTAATATCCTTCTATAAAGAGAGAATGCTGATATATAAATGAAATAATTAGTCTTTGGTCCTCATATTTGATTTGTATTCTACTTATCTCTTTGTAAGTTGCCTTAGAGCTTTATCTTTTGCTAAATGGTGAAAATTCAGTAACTGTAATAAATAACTTATTATCACCAGGAAGTCCTAGAATGAAAATTCTTGATTTTGACTTGAAAATGCTTTCAGTTTGGTTATTATCTCCACATATTATCATTTTAAATGTCAAAAAGAACTGTACTACTAAATTGAACAGAAAATATTAAAATTCAAAATTTATGTGAGATCCATACAAGAGAATAAAAGGGCATTACATTCCTCTATTTTATGCACTGTTTTATACTCTTGGGTATTTGAATTATCTTTTTAATGTGCTAATATTTTTGTAGATAAACTCTAAGTGCTTGATATATAAGTGAGATATATTTATTTATTTATTTATTGGTGATACAAAGGTAACTACAGAATATATGATTTTGAGTTTAAGAATTTTTTTAAAGAGATTTATGATGCATGTAACTTCCAATGTATTTCATAGGTACCCAAATATTTCAAGAAGTAGAAAAGCAGGCTATAATAGTCACCATTGCTCTGAGACTTCCAAAGTTGTTCTTCTAAACAAATAAGGAGGACAATGTTGCTGAAAAACTGTAAGTATTTAAAGCAGACACTCAGAGGGCCATATACGTATATATTAATGATACACACACATATATGCATTTCTACTTCAAGTATTCTGGAAGGCTCTGCTCTCTGGAATTCCCATTCCACACCAATCCAATAAAATCTGACTTTACGGATTTTCAACACATACCATAAACCAATCCCTTCTCTCGGCTGCTCTCCAACTCAATAATGGCAGTCACATTCATTACATTCAGTGAGTCAGACTTTCCGCAGTGCCTAAGTCATCCCAGTTAGTATGGCAGGTGTGTGGTGAGTGACAAGCTGTTGTAGGAGTCTAGGAACCATGTTAAAGCAGGCAAAGTATACCCTACTGGCCTAAAAGGGTAAATACACCCTCCATATATGCCTCACATAGAGGATTTCTGCGTTGGGGAAAAAAGAATGTAGTATCTTTTGTTTCTTTTTTACTAAAGGCTTATCATCAGAGGATTTATTTAAAATACTCATGAATCACTTTAAAGAACACAGTCATTGTTTCCCATTTGTGCCTCCCTACTGGAAATTGTGGCATTTTCAGGGTAGAAAAAATTACAAGAAACAAAAAAAGTCTTGACAACACATGAAACTTCACTCCTTTTTAAAAACTGCCATGAAATAACATGAAGGATCTATCTCAAACCCACAAAACCAATAAATATAGAGTCGGAAATGCCACTACATCCTTATTATCCCTTGGCTAGCGTGGCTTGCCCTTTTTCTCTGTTCACAATTGCATAATTATTTTTTCCCTAGAGAACATGAAGGTCAATCTAAAGGCAAGACTGGCTATAAATGAATGTGCTGTCTATGATACCTGGCTCTCCTCCCGACAAGATAAATTTGACTGCTAGATAAATACAGGGAGCAGGCCAGTCACACTTCAACTCACGAATTCACAGGCATGTGAAAAGACATCCCACAGTCCATCACTATGAGTCTGGTAACTAATGACTTCTCCAGTTAGAACTTGTAAGAGCTAGGTACACAATTTGGAAACTAAATAAAAGAATAAAACTTTGAAGGTCAGAGATGCAGAACTTTGGAAGCTCTAAGCCTCACACTTTGGAAATCTACAGTACACTATGAGATGTAGAGCCTGTAAATCCTAAATTTAAATATCTTACAAAAAAAAAAAGGTTAAGCCACTTGGGAAGAGTTCTTTTAAAAATTTTGTTGACCTGGGTCAACTCTAAGTCCTCTGAGAGTTCCTTTCATATCTACATTATGTGGCTGTTGAGATGAAACCAGAGATAATAAAGTGGTTTTGTACAAAGGCCTAAGAAAGCTTGATCTTCAAAAGGCCTAAACCTCATGCAGTCAAAAGCCAGATAATTTACATAATCACATTGTGGGCTTATCTGGACTCCTTTAGGAAAAAGTGGTTTTGAGTTATCTAGGGAATTGGTGCACTCCCCCTTCAGTTTGTATTAATAGACTCAGAAAGATAAAACTTCCAAGTATCTTTGAAACCTTTATCATTATTGCCCTTCAACAGAGTCTAGAAGCGAGGTCTAAACTTCGATGTAAACCGGCTGCTTCCTCCTTAACACTCAAACGGGTCCCTGTCCTAATTATCATTGCTTTGTGGCCACTGGATTCTAAAAGCAACTGTGTCCCAGACAACTGAACCCAAGAGGTCGGCCCTGACAAGGGGCCAAGCGCGCTGCCCAAGGTGGGACCCCAATCAAGCACTCACGGACAATGCACTGGTTTCCTCCAGGAAGCGTCTTCCATCCGGGGCAGCAATAGGAGTGGAACCTGGATCCGCACACGTTGGGCCTGCGGTGGACAAGCAAGGTCACAGACACGTAGGGAAGTGTATGGTAATGCATTAGTGTTTTCCCAAGCAAAAACCCTGAGTGAAAAGATTTCGGGACAACAAACAAACCAAAACTACACTTCAAATTCTTGGGACTTGGGGCACAGAGATGGAAGTAAATTGGCTGAATGGGGGAGGGCTGGAAACGTCTCAAACTTGCCTTTCATCTCCCTTCCCTTACTGCCTTTTTAAAGGGCAAAAAGAAAACATGGAAACATATAATTTGCTACTACTCTGGGCTCCGGATGCATAGAACAAAGGAAAGACTCTTTCAAAAATCCTTGCCCTCGTCCCCAAATCCGTCCCTCCTTAATCCATTGTTACTTTGGCCCCGACGTGTCAAGGAAGGCGCGTTGGAAGGTGAAGCGCTTGAGTTTGAGGATCAGAGAAAACCCTAAACCCCGCACTCCTTCTCAAACAAAAGGCTCAGGAGCTGCGCCCCCGACGGTGGGAGCAGGCAGGCTCCACGAGCCCCGACGCGGAGTAGACTCAAGCCCGCCCTCCGCCCGACATTGAGAACCTGTTCCCGCACCGCGGGCACAGTCTGCGCTCTGCCATCCACACCTGGGGGCCTTCGACCCAACCCCCCGAGGGAGGGCTTTTTGCCCGCTGAGCTGCGGAGGAAAAGGGGGAGGCGCTCCTGGGAGTCTTCGGGATTCTGGTGGAGGGGGCCGCGGCTCCAGCCACCAGAACCGGGTTCAGGGAGGGGTGGGATGGAAAGCTGCCAAGCGCAGGATCCCCCGCTGCCTACTGCCCACCTACCCTCGAAGCACGTCCTGCTGTCCTCGCCTGCGGACCCGGTTGGCAGCCGCGGCGCCCTCCTCGCGGTACTCAGGCACCGCGAACACGCCTTCAGAGCCCGCCGCCGCGGGTCGGACCTGCTGCGGCGGCGGCTGGGGCCGGGGCGGCTTGGGCGGTGGAGGTTGGGGCTGGCCAGCCGTGCCCTGCGCCCAGAGCGCCACGCAGCCCAGCCACACGAAGTAGGGCTGCAGACACAGCCGCCGCCGTCTCCCCATCGCGGGAGCCGAGAGCGCGCGGACCACGGTCCGCGGAGAAGAGAGTGCTAGGAGACAAAATTTGAGCGGCCTGAAAAAAGTCAGGGTCTAACAAGCCCTCCGTTGGCTCCCAAGACTCCCTGGGGCTTGGGCTCCCTGCAGTAGCGGGAGCCCGGGACCGAGCGCCGGCCCCCTGGCTGCGGGCGGAACGCGGGCTCTAGCGCAGCGGGCGTTGAGGCGCGGCGGCGATGTGGCCGGCAGCCCCGCGCGGTCCACGTTGCATCCCCCGGGCCACGGCCCCTAGCGACTCCAGGACCGCCAGCGGGCGGGGGCGGGAAATTACAAAAGTAACCCGAGCAGCCGAGGCGTAAAGTTACAAAGAAAGCGGACCTCAAAAGGAAAAAAAAGGGCCTGCACGCAGCGCCTCGGCGGATTCCCGTGCGTTCCGGGAACAAATCTTAGAAAGTTGCAAAAGTCACCAGAAAGAAGCCAACAAACAAACAAAAGTCGCCCCCCCAAAGAAGAGGGTCTCCTCCCGGCTCGCCTGGAGTCCCGCGGGGCAGCGACGCGCCGGCGGCGGCTGAGGAGCCGAGCTGAGGTGTGCGGGGCCAGGGCGAGCCGCCGGTGAAAGGGAGGGCAGGAGGCTGGACGCCGGGGAAGATGCGGCGGACGAGGGCGCGGCGCGGGGGTTTTGAGGCTCGGCGGAGCGTGGGGCGGGCCCGCGGGCGGCGGCTGTCAGTGGGGGCTGGAGCGCAATCGTCCACACGTGGAGCGCAGCCCGGACCCAGGGGCCGACGCAGAGTGGGCGGAGACAGAGTTAAGGGGCGAACCGGTGGGGAGGAACAAGGGGAGCTAGGGGCTGGGGGAGGGGAAGAGGAAGGAAGGGGGTAGGGTGAAGGGAGGAGAGAGGACTGAGATTGGGGAGAAGGGGGGCAAGCCTGAGAGGAAGACCAGGGCTGGAAGAGGCGCTTGGAAGGAGGGACTGGCGAGCCCGGGTGCGAGAGGAAATGAGCGGGGGATGGGGGCGAGGTTAGAGAGAGGAGAGAAGTGGGAAAGGGGAAGGGGGGCCGGGGGCCTGGGGGCCGGCTGGAGGGGCGAGGCGTTAGTCGGCTTTGCTTCCCGTCCCCCTCAATTGGCCGCTAGCTCTGTTTTGACTGTACAAAGCGAGTAGACGACGGGGGAGGGGGCGGTTAGGGACCGGATTTGGGAAAGGAGGCAGCAGCCCCTTCCCCTCCCCCTCCGCCCTTGCCGGGCCGCGGACCTGGGACGAGGGTCTCTAAAAGCGCTAGGCTGGGCTGGACCCGCAGCTGAACTTCCCCTTGCCTGGTAGAAGCCACAGAGTTGAGGAGGAGAGCGGATACTCCCGAGAGGACCTAGACCCAGACCCCGGGTGGGGGATTCTCAGCCAAGCAGGAATAGAGACTCGCGCGGGACTTGGCTGCAACCTCAATCCAAGGAGGCCCGGCCCTCCCCATCGTCCTCCTACCCCCACCCCAGCCCGGCATAGGCGTCAGTCAATGGGACCCGCACAGGGGTTGGGCGTTTCCAGATTGAAATGCGTCCTCCACCTCCAAGAGGGAGCTCACGCGGCCGCAGGGGGCCTCGGCTGCATGCCTGCGCTGAGGTCCGGGGTAGTCCGTGCAGGGGGTGTGCTCCGAAGTGTCCCCTGGCACAGCTCTGTCGGAGTTTGCAGCCAGAGAGGAGTTAGAGCCCCTGAAGTGGCGGGGAGGGACGGCGGTGGGTAACGCAGAGCTGGTAAATGGGTCTTGCGGCATATCCTTGGTTCCTGGCTTGGACTCATTAATGATTAAGCCCTAGCGATTGGTGCATCCAGGCTGGCGACCTGCCCTCTGAACCCTAGGAACTGCCTCTGTGTTCACCCGCCTCTGGGGTCTTCCTTTATGGCCCTGCTTTCATGAGGTCTCTGTAAAGCCCTGGTCATCTCTTAACCCATGGCACTGCATAATTAAAAATCAAACATCCCTGAAAATTAAGGCTAACCATCCAAACACAGTTTAGGAAACAGTACAAGAGAGCAATGTCTGGATTATTCAGGCCTAGGGAAATTTACTATATCTATACCTGTATCTGTATCTGTATCTGTATCTGTATCTATATCTATATTCCCCACCTGAATTGCCCAGATGTGCTATTTGGCAGCCAAAATTCTCTGAGAATTGGCATAACTCCCTTCTCTACTTTCCAAGTATAGTCAGACAAAGAGTCTGACTTACAATATCCTCATAAGGCCTAAAAAAAAAAAAGGTAGAAGTCACGTAATTGCAGGTGAGACACCAATTTGTACAAATCGAAGAAATCAAAGACAGTAATAGAGATATTTGTCAAGCACTTGTGCTTCAAACAAATAAAACCATTTTAACTAAAGGAACTAAATAAAGTATCTCCTGACTGAAGGCTGTGTTTTAATTATACTCTTTAAAACATTCAACCTTCTTAAATGGGTTTTTGTTAATACTTACATGGCTTCAGGGTTCATTCCTGTCTGTCACATAAAATCCAAATGCTCTAAAATTGCATATGCATGTATCCTTTGACTCAACAATTCAACTTCTAGAAATGTATTTAAAAGATATGCAGGCAAAAGAAATGAAACAATGTATGCATTCATCTCTTCACTGCAACACTGTCATAGCAAAATATTAGAAACATAAATGTCCCATCAATAAGAAAATGTTTGAATACAGTTTAATACATTCAGTGAAATACTATATAGCTATAAAAGTGGGATGGGACATCTCTGTATAGTCCTATGGAGTTATCTCTAGATTACACAATTCAGGGTTTGGGGGCAAAGTACAGATAGAAATAGACAAATCCATTGAGATAGAAAGAACAGAGGTTATCAATGTCTGGGGTGGGGGTGGGGAGAAGGGAAAGAGGAGTTATTGCTTAATGCATACAGAATTTCTACAGAAGGATGAAAAAAGTTCTGAAAATCAACTGTGATGATGGTTGCATATAACACTGTGAATGTACATAATGCCCCTGAAGTGTATACTTAAGTATCGCTAAAATGGTCATTTTATCATATGAATATTTTACCAATATAAAAAAATTAGTACAAGGTGTAGAATATTGTTTATTGTATGCTACTTGATGGTGTGTGGCTGTGGGTATATTTTTAAAAATAGAAATATAAACCAAATCTAATACAAATGGTTATCTTAGGGAAGGAAGAAGATATTGAAGAAGAGACAATGATGGAAGAAAATCATTTGTAAATATGCCTTGTTTTATAGTTCCACCTTTGGAACCATGTATATATTTTAGACAGTTAAAGACAAAATTAAATTTAGAGCAACACCTAGGGGCACCTGGTTGGCTCAGTCAGTTAAGCATCTGACTCTTGATTTCAACTCAGGTCATAATTTTGGGTCATGAGATGGAGCCCCATCCCATGCCAGGTAGGGCTCCACACTCAGCATGGTGTCTGCTTGGGATTCTCTCTCTCCTCTGCAACCCACCCTGCCATGCTTTCTCTCTCTCTCTCTCTCTCTCTCAAAATAAATAAATAATATCTTAAATAAAAAGAAAGAGCAATGCCTAAAAATTTAGAACAAACTAAAACAAATGAACCTATTTTTCACACTGGTGGCATAACCAGAGGGAATAATGATTTAAGGTGTTATTTTAACAAAATATTTTGAAATGTACATCTTTAGTACAATAGTCTAAGGATAAAATGAACCAAATTCATGAAGCCTGAAATTGCATTTAGCAGTGGTAATATGAGAGAGAGAGAGAGAGGTTGAAAAATATTAGAAATCAAGATTTCGGCACAAGAATGGAGATACATAAAAATAAAAACATAACCTTAAACTGAATTATAAAATGCCAAAATGAATTAGAACTTCTCTTTATCTTTCAAAAAAATATGCATTTCTTGGTCCTATACATTGGAAAGACCTGGAAATAGGGACAACCCAATAACAATAGACACCCTCTGTGCCCAGATTATGGTTCCTAAACACCAGTGAAAGGAATGACCTTGGTTAAGAGTCTGATTTCAGGTTTGGGGCATGATACATATAAGATATGTTAAATCTAAACTATCTTGTCATACTTGAAAGCAAGGAATTTATCACTTAGGGGATCATGTGAAAGGAAAACTGAATGGAAAAGATGCCACTGACCAAGGATGGGAAAATTTGAGCATCAAAAAGAAAAATGACCACAAAAGATTGAAATATATGAAATGTATAAATATTTAAGAGTTCTAAGTGATATCCCAAATAAAAATTAATCGGTCACTTTTAGAGGTTATTAGGCACAGCTTATTATTCTAGAAATATTGATAAATAAAATAATCACCTATTCTGTCTTTGCTGGAAGAGACAAAGAATTTCTTTTTTAAAAATTACAACTGTAAACATAGGAATGATAGAAAAATCACAGCTTTGCAAACTGTAATGAAATGATGGATCTGAGCAACAGTTATCCAACGACTGCTAAAACTATTAAGTCAGGCATTCTTACCTGGAGTCTGTTTTCTCCTCAATGGGTATCTGGTGATATCTGAAGACATTTTTTATTGTCACAACAGAATGGTGTGTGGGGGGCAGGAGGGTCAAGGGTATCAATAATGCTGCTAAATATCCTACATGCACAAAATAGTTCCCCATAAGAACGTATTATCTGGCCCAAGATATCAATTGATATGGGAAACTATCTATGTTAGGTGAACAATCAAGGGGGAAATGGTTAATAAAAGGTTTAAGCTGTTACTATCAAAATCCACTGGTTAATTGTAAAGTTCTGAAAACAGTACAACCAGACATTTTGTGTCTATTCAAATGGCACAACAGGTGGCACAAAGAACCACCTATGAAATATCTTTGTCAAAAAATGTAACCTGAATTATGTAGTCATAATTTTACATTTAAATTCCAGTTTTTAGGGACTATAGAGAGTAGTGAAACATGTTAAATGATACTGCAAGAATATGGCCAACCAGCTTTAGAATGTGGGAAATACCACAGGACCGATTTTGTTCAAATAAATGACATGGTAAAGAAGAGAGGGGAATTGTTCTGGTCCAACAACCAAAAGCAAAGGTTGCACCTTATCTGGAATTTTTATTTTAACATGGGTCTAAAATGACATTTTTGAGACAATATGGGGGATTGAAAGCTGATTATTAGATAAAGATTTATTTTTCCATTTGGGAGGGGTGTGACAATGATATCACAATTATATTTTTTCATATATTTTCAGATATTTACCAAAGTCTTTATGGATGAAATGATATGATGCCTGGGGTTTGATTTACAATACAACAGGAAAAATAAAGACAGAGTTCTGAAAATAGGGAGTAGATATAATTTTCTCTACTCTTTTTGCTAAGTATACTTAGCTAAATATCCTGAACATTGTATACAGAAAAAGGAGATTCTAAATAATGGAAGGAGGACAGCAGACAGGCTGGACCCCAGGACCTGAGGAGTGACATGGAAGTGAGTTCCTTGAGTTTTTGTTTTGCCTCATATATCCTAGACTGGGTGCCAAATAAGCTTGAAACCTGGAAATGCCAACTATCACAGACCAAAAAAAAAAAAAGGCCTCAGAGAAAAGCCTGCACTTTCTAGCCCAAGGTCAGGAAAAGGATGCACTAGCAAGACAGAAAACTTACAGACAATAACTGCTCTACAACTAGCCAAATATTACACTGGACATTTGGTGATATTTGAAGACATATTTTTTTATTGTGATCACCCCTGTACCAGCAAAGACCAAATGGAGAGTTTAAACTTTCATTCTTACCAGGCTATAAAAAGGTGCTCCTCCCCTTCTCCCACAGTACTGTCCAAGAAGTTCAGATAATGAACCGCTTCCTGCGATGCAACGGAGATGCTGGATTTCCACTTCTACCTACAGTAATGAACTCCTCTGTCCACTGGTATCAGACCAGCCAGCAAGTAGAGGGTTAGGACTTTTATTATTGCACATCCCCATGGTATCATGAGAAGCCATAAAGAGCCACATGAGGAGTAGGGATAAAGCACAGATCTCCCTCCCAGCCAGAGTGGTACAGAAGCAAGTGGGAAGTGAGTCCTCCCAGCCCTCACTAGCAATCACAAAATGCTCCTCACATCCCAAGTGTGTCAACAGAGAAAGAACTTGGACTCCACCCCCACTCTTCCCTACCTTCTGTGCATATCAGATGAGGCTGTTAAAACATGATTTAATATGATCCAAAGTTTATAACATTACACCCAAAATGTCCAGGAGTCCAGAAAAATAAAATTATTCATCATGCCAAGAAGTAAGAAAATCTCAAACAAACAAACAAAAATTAATATTCACCAACCCTGAGATGACACACGTGTTAGAATTATCTGACAATGTGCTTAAAGCAGCCATGATAAAATTATTTCAGTGAGCACTTGTGAATATGCTTGAAACAAAGGAAAAAATAATAGAAAGCCTTGGCAAAGAAGTAGAAGATATGAGAAGAACTAAATAGAAGTCTTAGAAAAGTGAAAACACAATATTCAAAATTAAAAAGATTAATGGATGGAGTTATCAGTAAAATGAAGACAGAGGAAATGATCAACAAACTTGCAAATAGAGTAATAGAAATTACCCAACAAACACAAAGAGAAAACGGAATGAAAAAACAAACCAACAACCAGAGTTTCAGGGACCTGTGAGACTGTAACAAAAAAATCTAGGCATACCTGGGTGGCTCAGTCAGTGAAGAATCTGGTTCTTGATTTCAATTCAGGTCATGATCTCAGGGTCCTGGGACTGATCTCCTTGCTGAGTGGGGAGCCTGCTTAAGATTCTCTCTCTCCCTGTCCTGCTACCTCATCCTCCCCTCTCTTTCTGTAAGATAAATAAATAAGTCTTTAAAAAATCTAATATTTGGTCATCAGAATCTCAGAAGCAGAGAAAGAGGGTAGAGTTGCTAAACAACTAGTTGAAGAAATAATGGATGAAAATTCACCAAATTTAGCAAAAGACAAACAGATTCAAGAAGGTAAGGGAATCCCAAACAGTATAATCCCCAGAGGAATCCACATCATGGTTCAGCACTAACTTACAAGAAGAAAACAGCAAGAGAAATGACACCTTACTGGTAAGAGGAAATGATTCAAATGACAGCAGATTTCTCATCAGAAACCATGGAGGCCAGAAGGACTTGTCACACATTTCTCAAGTGCTGAAAAAAAAAAACAAAAAACCAATTATCAATATAAAATTTTATCCCCAGAGAAAATATCCTTCAGGAATGAAGGGGAAATCAAGATATTCTCAGATAAGGAAAGAAAGATAGATTTGTCTCCAGTGGATCTACACTAAACTAATGGCTGAAGAAAAATCCTGAAGGAAGGAAGGATGGAAGGTCAATTTCTAAACAGAGAGAAAATAATAACAGAAGGGAAAGGGATCTTGGAATATGAGAAAGGAGGAAAGAACAATGAAGAGTGGAAATATGGGAAAATATGGATAAATACAATAAACTTTACTTCTCTTGATTTTCTGAACTATACATTTAAAGCAAAAATGTCAATAATACTGTCTCATGTGCTCCTCAATGTATGCAGAAGAAATATTCATGACAATGGCACATAAAAGATGGTAACGTTTCTAAACTGGTAAAATGTGGATACAAGTTGACTGTGATAAGTTAAAGGGCTAGCACAGGGAGATCTTTGTGGTGAGAGACTAGTTCTCTAATTGATTACTGGTATTTGCCCAAATGCACACACATGATAAAATGGCATAGAACTAAATACATATATTATGCCAATGTCAATATCCTCAGTTTAATATTGCACTATAGCTGCATAAGACATAATTACTAGAGAAAACTGGCTGAATAGTTAACAGGACCTCTCTGTACTTCATTCAAAATTTTCAGTTTATCTATATTTTAAAATAAATTATAGTATCATTGGGAAAAACAAAGAGTTTTTGTATTTTATGATTTGACTCATTATTCCCCTATCTCCTATCAGTGTCATATTGAGAAATTTTGTTACATGGGACTGAAAAAAAAAGAGGCTAATCCAAAAATAAAATAGCAAAGTGTTAATCATTGTTAAAGCTGTGTGTACATCTCTCTATCCACAACTGACAGATCCAGCAGGCAGAAAACCAGTGAAGACATAGTTGAACTGAACAGCATCAAACAGTTAACTGAATCTAGGTAACATTTATAGAATACTTTATCTACAAGCAGCAGAATATACATTCTTCTTGAGCTCCCTCAGAATATTTACAATAGACCACTTTCTGGGCCATAAAACATACTGTAACAAAATTCAGGAGAATGGAAATCAAAGTATATTCTCAGATCACAATGGAATTAAACCATAAACAAGTAACAGAAAGGTAACTAGAAAATCCCAAAATATTTGGATGTTAACACATTTCTAAATAACATGCATGTCAAAAAAATTTCAAGAGAAAATTAAAGAGTATTTGTACTAACTGAAAATGAAAGTATAAGTCATCAAAATCTGTAGGATGCAGTGAACATAGTGTTTAGAGGGAATATACAGCATTGAATGCATACATCAGAAAAAAGAAAGACCTAACATTGATGATCTAAGTTTCTACATTTAGGGAACTAGAAAAAGAAAATCAAATTAAATCCAAAGTAAACAGAAGACAATAATAAAAATTATAGCAGAAATCAATGAAATTGAAAAAAGGAAAAGAATGGAGAAAATCAACATGGTAAAAAGTTGGGTCTTCCAAAAGATCAGTAAAATCAACAAACCTTGGTTTAAGGCAAACCAAGAAAAAGAGAGGGAGAACACTAGTTACTAGCATCAGAGATAACAGACAGCTATTATTACTTATCCCATGGACATTAAAAGAATCATATGGAACAGTATGAACAACTCTGCTACAAATTTGATTATTTAAATGAAATGGACTAATGTCCTGAAAGACTCCAGGTATCAGAACTCACACAAGGAAAAATAGCTCATTTGAATCAATCTGTATTTATTAAAGAAATTGAATTAATAATGAATTATACTCCAAAAGAGAAAGTACCTGGCCCAGATGGTATTTACAAATCCATTGAGATTTTAACAAACATTTAAAATTCTCTATACTATCTTCTGGGAAATAAAAGCAGTAGGAATACCTCCTAATTTATTCTATAAGTCAAGCATTCCCCTAACATCAAAACAAGATAAGGAAATTACAAGAAAAGAAAATCACAAACCAGTATCACATGAATACAAATGCAAAAACCCTCAACAAAATAGCAGTAAACTGAATCCAATGATGCATAACAAGAATTATACAGGGGTACCTGGGTGGTTCAGTTGTTAAGCATCTGCCTTTGGTTCAGGTCATAATCCGAGAGTCCTGGGATCCAGCCCTAATTCAGGCTCCCTGCTCAGCGGGGAAGCCTGCTTTCCCTTTCCCACTCCTTCTGCTTGTGTTCCTGCTCTCGCTGTCTCACTGTCAAATAAAATCTTAAAAAAAAAAAAAAAAGAATTATACACTTTTAACTCATGGAGATGTTTTTAGACATGTGATACTTGTTCAACATTTAAAAAATCAATTAATGTACTTCATCAAATCAATTGGCTAAAGATGAAAAATATTCTGATTAATCAATAGATTCAGAAAAAGTATTTGATAAAAATACCTAAACACGATAAAAATTCCTGGCAATCTAGAAATAGAGGTAAAGTTCTCGACTTGATAAGGAAGAAATACAAGGAACCTAGAGCTAACATGTTACTTAATGGTGAGAAACTGAATGCTTTCCCCTCAAGACTGGGAACAAGGCAAGGATGTCCCTTCTCATTAATTCTTATTCAACAATGTACTGGAATAAGTTAAGAGAAGGAAATAAAAGTTATACAAATTGGGAAGGAAGAAATAAAAATATCCCTGTTCACAAATGACATAACATCTGTCTAGAAAATTCCAAAGAATCAACAAAAAACTTCTGGAACTACTAAGTGATTATAGTAAGTTTGCATGATACAAGGTCAAACTAGACAAGGTAATCGCTTTCCTATGTATCAATGAAAACTGACAAAAAATACTTACATATATATCTAACAAAACATGTACAAGATCTATATGAGGAAAACTTCAGAGCTCTGAAGAAAGAAGCAAAAGAAGATCTATGTAAGTGGAGTGATATTCCTAGTTTGTGGATAAAAAGACCTAATATTGTTAAGATGTTAGTTTTTCTTGATGTGATCTATAGACTCAACCCAATCCTAGTTAAAATCCCAGCAATTTATTTTGTGGATATAGACAAATGGATTTTAAAGATTATATGAAGAGGCTAAAGACTTGGAATAGACTACAAATATTGAAGAGCAGTCAGAGGACTTCAAGATTTACTATTAAAGCTACAACAATCAAGATAGTGTGGCTCTGGTTATGTGGGTGTTATTATATTCCTCTAATTTTGTGTATTTTGAAGGCTTTTGTAATGAAAACTTATTTTGTTTTGTTTTTAATGGTATAGACTGTTTCCTGAGAGCCTTCCTCATCTGTCTTTTCTCCATGTTTCCTCCCTTCCCCCAACAATCACAAACTTAATCTACACTCTAGGTTTTGTCAGTTTGACTGATTTTCTATTTCTCAAATCAGTAATTCCTCCTTTCATCATTATCTTTTTGTTTTCCTTGAAAAATATATGCTTTAATTTTCTAGTTCTTGTTCAGAATTTTTAGTCCAATGCTTAATTTATTTGCTTTGATTCCTTTTTTAAATTGCTTAAATGTGTAGAAGTATGAATGCTATCTGAGCTCAACTTTGGATAATCCCTAATTTTTTTGATTTAGGATGTACTCCTTTTCTTTATTTTATAAATGTCTTTTTGAATTTGAAGTATTTAAGAGAAAGCTGTATAATTTTTCTGTAGCTAGACTTTTTCTACTTATTAATTTCTCATTCTATTGGTAGTATATTCATGGATTATGGTTTGCTTATTGTGAATTTATATACATATATATTCATAAATTATCTGTGTTCTTTATATGACACTGAGTTTTGTAAATTTTCCAGGGGGCTTGGAAAGAAGGCATATTCTCAGTCATGTTATTGAGTTTGTGGCATCTCTGTTTGCTGAGGTATAATATTATTAAAATTCTCTATTCATTGTATTGTATAATCTGTCAAAAGTCTACAAAGGCAAGTTAAAATCTACTAATGATGTATCCCTCTCCATTTCTACTTGTTTAACTGCAGTGTTTTCATTTCATTATAAATATACACATTAATGGCAGCTCTATCCTCATTGTAAACTGCATACCTCACACTTAGAAAATGTACTTTTATCTTTTTTAACATTTGCTTTGGACTCAGTCTTTGTTGTATCGGCATTTGACTTTTGATTTTTGTTACTATTCATCTATTATGTTTTGCTTTTTCATACAATTTGAGCATGGATGCCTCTTGTATAATCAACCATTGTTTTGTTTTTATCAAATCTGATAATGTCTGAATATAATGTTTTTATCAAATGTGATAATTAGTGTCTGATTTTACATTTGGTGTCAAAACAAATATATTTGGTTTTAATTTTTTCATCCAATTTTATGTTTTATTTTTGGCTTTAAGTACCTCCTTTGTCTTTTGCCTTCTTGTACATGGATTTTCTTGCTGCTACTTGTATTAAATGTATGTAGTGTGTGCTTTCCTTCTCATAATTTAGAGGGCTTATATCCTCCTTTTAGATATTATTGATACATTTATGCATTTATATGTTTTATCTAATCATAACTTCTTGATACAGTAGCTTTAGACAGTATTTGTTGATGTCTCCTATTAAAGATTAGATAATTAGCACACTACACTTTTTCCTACCTCTTTTCTCTTGCTCACTTTCTGATCTGGCACTTATCCTTGTAGCCTTTAGTTCTGGTGATTCTCTTTATAGCATATAAATAATTTACTTAGACTAGCATTTGCTGATTTATTTACCTTGACAGGATAATTCATTTATCACTAAGAAAGGTGAGAAAAGGAATACATTAAAGTTTCTTCTCCCAAATTTTAGTTTGTTTTTATTATCTTCACAACTTGTAATTTATAAAAATAACATTTCCCTTCCATAATTATATATCCTGTAACAGTTTAGTCATTGTTATATATTTAAATTAACCCCATATTTGCTATGATTTCTTATCACTTCTTATTGGTGATTAAGAATATTTTGATGTCACTTCTTTTTTAAGAAATATACACTACCATATATTTCATTATTTATTTGTTTTTAAAGCTGTTTCTTGTTTGAGAATGTCTACCTATTGACTTATACTTGGATAATTACTCAGGCCAGCAAAAGGCATGATATTTTGGCATCCTAGAATCCTCTTTTTAGCTCTTTGTAAATGATTGCTACATTTTCTAATGACATGGAATGTGGTTATCAATCAGTATGAGACCAGCCAGACCTGCCCCTCACACCTCCACCTCACATTTAACCTGATTTTTCTCCTTAGACAATCCTTCCATTACTATTCAAGTTTTATGGACTTACCTAAGACATATTTCAGTATATATTATCATTTATGAGTTTTTCCCCCTGGAACATGATATAATGTTTTTCTACATATTTAGTTCTTACCATTTTCCAGAAATTTTCATTTTATTCTCTCTTTGACTATCTTTTCTATTCTGCCCATGGAGCTCCTTACTTCAATGACACAAATTATCTGCTATCCACTTACCTTAATCTTCTTTTCCTCTACATTCATCATGGTTATCTCAAACCTTCTTTCTTTTTTAATAATTTGGTTATTGGTCAAGTATGTAGTTGCTATATTTAGTCACTTTTTTCTGCTTGGTTTTATTTTGCTTCTCTATTTTTTAGGTCTGTAATTTTTCTTTTCATTCAGCTCTGTTGTTTACTATCTTCTCTTTAAGGTTCTCTGCTTTTATTACATTTATGTTTTCCTTATGTTCTTTCACAACACAAAACCTTCCTAGAGAAATTTCATCTGTTTCTTCAATTTTGGTTTTATCCTAGGTAAGAGTTGTCATTTGTGGCATATGTTACAAGTAGCCTACTCAATATCCATTTTTCCCTATTTTCTAATTTCTAGATTACCATTTTATTCAGGAAAGTAATGTACCCAGCTAAAAGGCAATGTTTCCAAGACTCATACCTAGTGGTAGCTGATGATTTTTTCTTAGTTTGCTACCCACATGGGAACATTTAAGTTAAATCTTCCCATATTTTCCTTGTGCAGGTGCAATTTTTGTGTGTTGGTTCATATTTCTTTATATGTGAGGGTCTTAGCATAATTTTCAAAAAATTTTTCATTCACATTTCTTGTATATTTCACGTGTGTGTGTGTGTGTGTATGTGTATGTGTGTTGGGGGGACTAGTAATTTTGTTTTACTGAAAGGAGACAACTGGATTCAAGGAAAACTCTTTCTTCTCTCTGTCTCTTCCTCTTTCGCTCCTTCCCTCTCTCTCTCATTTTGGGTTACACATTTTGAATTGTATGGCATGAAGCTCTGTCCTTTTCTTTGACTGATTCTGAGGTATTTTTGTTGTTTGGTCCTATTTATTATTCTATCATTATGTGTGGGGAAAGAGTTTCAGATGTTTTTATTCTACCACCTTAACTTGGAAGTCTGTACAAGTACTTTAAATAAATCTTAATCAAAGTAATACAAACAAATGGTTACAAATCAATTCATGCAAAAATATTGTGATAAGAAACAACTGAGCTCAGCTTCACTGTGGTTTAACCCAAACCTTACTCCCCAGAGGCATTTTTTCCCTTTTTCTTTGTAAATGGAGGAAAAAATTTACATACTGTAAATACACTCATATTCAGTATAAAGTTTGATGAGTTGTGACAAAGGCGCATTCCCCTTTAAGCCACCCCCTCATTAAAATATAGCAAGGCCCCTGCCTCCTTGCCCCCTTATGCAACTTCCTGGTTAATGCCAACCTATTCCCTCATACCAAATGCAATCACTGTATGACTTTCTTTCACTGTAGATTAGTTTGCCTATTGGAGAACTTCACGTAAATTGAATCATACATTAGGTACTCTTTTATATCTGGCTTCTTTCACTCAGCACAAAATTTTTGAAGTTTTTACATTTTGTAGCATGTCTCAGTGTTTTTTTCCTTTGTATTACTGAAAAATATTCCATTGTCTGTTTATATTTCAATTTGTTTATCCATTCTGGTGATGATAGACATTTAGGTTGTTTCCAGTTTGGAGCTATTATGAAGAATACTATGGACATTGTGGGAACACTTTTTTTTTTAATTGTATACATCTTTTTATGTACATATGCTTTCATTTCTCTTGAGTAAAGAAATAAAATTGGAAATTCTGGGTTTTAGAGTAGGTGTACTTTTAACTGTAGGAGAAACCCCTAGAACAATTTCCAAGGGGTTATACCATTTTACACTAGCTCCAGCAATATATGAAAGTTCTGATTGCTTCATATCCTCAACAACATTTGATGTTGGCCATATTCATCTTTGCCATTTTAGTTACTTGTGATATATATCAGTTATTTTAATTTGCATTTTCCAGGTAACTTATGACTGATGTTTAAGCCTTTTTCATGTGCTTATTGACCATTTTTATATCTTCCTTCATGAAATGCCCATATTTTTTGCTGATTTTGATTTTATTTTCTTTTTACTGTTGAGTTGTAGAAACTGTGCATATATTCTAGATGCAAGTGCTTTATCAGATGTAGATATTACAAATATTTTCTTCCAGCCTGAGGTGAGAATATGTTCTCTTTTGATTAAGTATAAATCTATTTTATTTTATGAAGAGTGATTACTAGCTAAGAGATCATTATCTAAACGAAGCTAATGAAGGTATTTTCCTATGCTTTCTTCATCCAGCTTTCTGCTTTTATAATTTGGTGTATGATGAATTTCAAGTTAATTTTGTACAGAATGTAAGGAATGAGTCTAGGTTCCTTTTTGTTTTTGTACAGTCTGTTCTAGCACTGTTTGTTGAAAATGTTCCCCTTTTCTCACTGAATGCTTTGATACCTTTGTAAAAAATCACTACCATACTGTCTTGATTACTATGGCTATAACATAAGTCTTGAAAATGATTAGAGGTCTCTAATTCTGTTCACTTTCAAAACTGTTTTGACTACTCTAGTCCTATTGCATTTCATTTAAATTTTAAAATTAGTCTATCAAATTCTACAGAAAAGTCTGCTGGGATTTTGATTAGAATTGTACTGAATATGAAATCTGTTTAAGAGGAAGGAAAGGAATCTCATCAATATTGAGTCTTTTTGGAGTCTAACAATCCATGGGCATGGAATGTCTATTTATTTAGGTCTTCTTTAATTTCTCTTAGTGATAACTTTCTGTGTAGAGGTCTTAAACCTATTTTGTTGAATTTACCCTATGTATTTAATGATTTTTGATACCACTGTATTATTAATTTTATTTTCCAAGTATTTATTGCTTAATGTGATGGTCAGTTTTATGTGTCAGTTTGGTTGTGCTGTAGTACCTACTTATTCATCCAAACACTAATCCAGGTGTTGCTATGAATGTATTTTGTAGACTTTATAAACAATTTCCCTTAAGTAAAGATTATAATAATCTCAATAATCTGGGTGGGCCTGATTTAATCAATTGAAAGGCTTGAAGAGGCGAAGTGATGCTTCCCTGAGGAAGAAGTAATTCCAAATCTTGAATATATCTTCACCTTCTATCCAAGAGTTTCCAGCTGACCCTTCCTGAGAGCTTGCCCTTATGAATTTTGTACTTAACTAGCCAGCCTCTGCAATCGCATAAGCCAATTCCTCGCAGTAAATTTCATGTATATCCCACCTTTTTCCCCCACTCTGGTGGAACTCTGACTCTGAGACACTTAGTATATAGAAATAGAGATGATTTTTGAATATTAACTCACATATTTACTATTTCTTCATTCTTTAGGTGGTACGGATCTAACCCTAATGAAATGAACATAAAACTTTGGTAAAGGAAATGCTTTCTGAGATTTGCCAGGGGACATAGTGGTCGGGGTGTGTGACAGGACACACTAATAAATACATTTTAGCATGCTTTCATCTCAAAGCCTGAAGTCTTTCCTCTATATTATACCAAGGAATTTCTGGCATTTCAACTTTGTTTAGTAAAGACCACTGTTGGGAGTCCATAGCTTTGTTTATAAGCACAGAAAGCAATTACAACCATAACCATCCTCTCATATCAAAGATTGAATTTAGTTCTTCTGGAACACCCATCCTCATCAAGACATGACTAGGTGGTAAATTTAACTGTGTATAGACAATCTTCACGGTCAAACTGGAAGTCTGGTCATTGGCTTTGATAATTCTCTGGCTCTCAGAGATGAAAGGTTATTTTAGCAAAATTATAGACATTTCTTAGGTTTCACTTTTACTTTTCAATGAATCTTAGAGATTTGATCTAGGTATTTTTTCCTTAATACATCTGAGGCCTTCAGAAGAAGTCACCCCATTTAGTAATCTTTGAATTCCTCGTGTCTTTCATACTGTTAATTTGCAGTGGCAATGAGTTTCACCAAGTGCCTGACCTTAAATGGTAGTTGATAACAACAACAAGAAAAAAACCAATATAATGATTAGCTATTTGCCTTTAGCTACAGCTGGGCCAAACTTCCCTACCAATTCCTGATATCTGTTACCAGAAATCAGACATAATCATAGAATAAGGTAGGAAGGAATCTTACTTGAAAGCTAAAGAGACTGTCTTAAGCAGTAAGTGCATCTATTACAAGGAACCTGGATAGCTCACAAATGTGGTAAGACTTACAGAATGAGGCTCAAGATATAAGCAACTCAAACAGGAAGTATAACCACTTTTTTTTTTTTTTTAGCAGGAATAGGCCTTCTGTCATCACTAGATATTATTACAGCTATCCTTAATGATTTTTATTGCCTCTTCATCTTTACACCATACACTTCTGATTCAGAGTCCTGGATATGAGTGTCCAGTGGCTAAGTTTAGGCAACAGCCCACATGGCCTCTAGGGATGGACTTACCCGTCTGTCTTCCATAGTTGAAGGTGTAGAACTGTGTCCAAGCAATACTGCACACAATAGGAAATACTCCCTAAAAAAGAAACAGTTTGAGGCTCCTGGGTGGCTCAATCAGTTGACCATCTGACTCTTGATCTCAGGTTAGGTCTTGATCTCGGGGTCCTGAGTTCAAGCCCCATGTTAGGCTCCATGCTGGGCATGGAGTCTACCATAAAAAAATAAAATAAAGAAAAGAAAAAAAAACAGATTGGATAATATACAGCCAAAGGAAAAAAATCACACATATATTAAATAAATCTTTACAATGTCCTGATATTCCAAAAATGTATTTAATCCTGACATGTAATTTGGTAACTTTTTTTTTTTTTGCCACACATCTAGTTTCTCTGTTGTCCCCTACCCCATTTAATTTTTTAAATTACTCCATTGTTTTCTATCACTGTGATGATGTGAATTAATGCCAGTCTGATTCTCATGCCTTTGAAAGTTTAAGAAATTACTTTCCTTTCTTTTTATAAAATGTGAAAATTTTTACTTTTCCTTGAGGTTCAAAAATGTCATAGGAGTTTTTTTGGTTTTTTTTCCATTCATCATGATGAGTATTTCAGAGTTTTTGGTCTCAACGGTGGCTTTCCTCAGTTCTTTGCATATTCACTTCCCTCCATGTTCTCTGTTCTTTTCTGAAACACCTAGTAGTAAAATAATAGCCCTTTTGGATGTTCTCTATCTAAATTTATTGAAACCTCTCCTCCATGGGAAAGCCTCTTCCCAGTTTCACTGTTACAAGTTTATTCCTTTTTGTATTTTTCCTTTTCAGTCAAGTCAAGGGAGAGATCACAGCAAATTCTTATTCTTCATCTTCCTACTAAGAAGTTGTATAGCCTTAATGATAATCTCTTTGTTTAGTATTTGTTGGAAACCTTTTCCCTGCTTGTCTATTATCTTTTACTTTTATGTTTTTTTAATTTACAGAAGTTTTAAAATCTTTTCATATAAATTTCTTTCCAGCCTATTTCTAAAAAAACTTAGAAAGTACTTCCTTAAGTAGAAATTTGATATTTGTTTTGATTTTTTAAAATTTTTTGATACTTGGTAAGCTAAGTCCCTGGCACTAATTATTAAATATAGTATCCCTTTTTAACAATGTGTGGTGTTTTATAATATATTCTTATTGTATTAGGGTCTAATTCTTTTTTACAGATCCTGTTCCATTACACTACTTTTATAACAATATTACAGTGTGTTAGCTCCTTTAGCTTATCAGAAACCTGAGGGGGCTCTCATTGTCATCAGTGTCTTTGCAATACTCATTAGGTGTTTTTTTTCCCCCCACATCTCATGAACCTCAGGGGCAGTGTGTAAGCAAATGTCCTTGCTCCTCATTGCTGCTACCAAAATATCTCTCCTTGACTCTGCAGCTGCTTATCATTCCCTGTAATTTATTGAAGTCTTGAACTCCTAGATCAATCTCTTACTCTCCTGTTCCAATGTCATAATCCTCAAAGAACAACATTTATGCCTGTAACATGGTCAACACCCTGACCTCCCAGTTCTGAACTTCTTTATTTCCTTACAATCATCCTTCCATCCTACCTCAGCTACTGATGCACTCCATGGTCATGCATTAATAAACTTTACTGAGAGTAACTACATTCTCTTTGAAGTTACTGTTTCAATCTTCCTAATTACTCTCTGATCATCACTTGCTAGCCCAGCACACTTACTATAATACCCCAATGCAAAAAGTTTCCACCATCACTGAAATTATCATTGGCCACCGTTTATACATTTTTCTGTCATGATCTTCCAGTTCACTTCTTTCCTTAGCCAGCTTACATTCCATGGAACTCCCATGTAAATGCCCTCAACTCCTTTGTTTCCCTATCTCACACACCTAGCAAACAATTAATCTTGATTAAACCCTGCGTTTTGTATCTGCTTCCAAGGAAGGGAATATTGTTCTGAAATAATGCAGTCCCACAGAACTATTTGCAATGATATATACGTTCTATATCTCTGTAAATTCATCCTCTTGCTTTCAACACAAATATTTAACACTTTTTCCATTCTTTTAACTTTCTGCACTTCATCACATTTCTTCCTCTATTAGCTGATAATCTCACTTATGCTTCATCGAGATGATAAAAGAAATAAGACAGGAACCCCTTCATTCTCACAACCACATCTACTAACCTGACTGCATCTGAACTCTTGCTATACCAGAAGAAGTGTTCACTTCCAACCAAAAGTCAACTTAGTGCTCTGGAACATGTCTCTTCCAGTCTTATGCAAAACTGCATTCTTCTGGTTCTACCTTCTTTTCAGCCTGAGGACACCAGCATTAAGTTATCCCTCATCTTAAAAAAAAAAAAAATCTCCTTTGTCTTGTCTCATTCCAGATACTGTACTATTTCTTTTCTATTATTTACCCTGGCCTTTGCTTCCTCATCCCTATTTATTTACTTACTTATCTATTTAGCATCTGATAGCCAATTGGTTAAAATAGTTGATTTAACCATTTGCAATCACAACCTCAACCTCTACTCCTAACTCAATACTGATGGAAGTAATCTGCTTCCTCTTGGAAGGGCTGTTTAAGGCAATGAGTCCCTTGCGGATTCTTATCTGAAAAAGAATTTCAACTCTTAGAACCTTCACTACAAGGAATTTTTCTTGTACTGAATCTCAGAGTCTTGGTAGGTGTCCCAACTGTTCTCTTAACTTTGAAGTTCTAAACACCTCTTTGTACCTCCAAGCAAGCCCAGCACACACCTTTTCCAGGGATTTCTCGTGGCCACTAGCTAGGGTGATTTTAATTTGACTCTATGCCAATTTTTCCAATATCCTTAGAAGTCACAGCTGCAGTGCTGCTTTGGGACCCACCTGTTTCTTAGGGAGAGGGAATAGTGGGTAGTCAGAAGGAGCAAGTAGGCTGGAGCTCTGCTGAAGGTACAACCACATCAGCAGCACCCTATTAATTCTTTTTAAAAAAATTTTTTTAAGATTTTATTTATTTGAGAGAGAGAGAGAGAGCAAGAGAGAGCAAACAGCACAAGTGGTGGGGGGTGGGGAAGAGAAGAGGGGCTTGGGTGGGGGGGGATGCACAAGCAGACTTCCCACCGAGCAGGAAGCCCAATGTGGAACTCAATCCCAGCACTTGAGCCAAAGGGAGATGCTTAACCAACTAAGCTAAGCCACCCAGGTGCCCCGGCACCCGTATTTATACTTAAACCCAGGCCAACTAAGGTTTCTTTGACTATCATACAGAAGCCAGTCATTTTCAGTGTTGCCAAGTGAATGCTAAATTGCCAAATGCAGTGGATATGATTCTGTATTCATTTACTTATACTCCTTTAATCATTTCATTTTACCAAGCCCAATATTTAAAAAATAATTGATCATTCTCTCCTTCTTGAAAAATGTTCCTTACTTTTGCTCCTATAACACTGCATTTTCCCTTTCTGCCCACCTCACCAGTTACTAATTTCAGTCCCTGGCAAGCTATTCCTCTCATACAAGGTCTCTAAACAGACCTGACAACTGAATTTCTCTGACTACATTCCCTCTCTGGGTGATATTTTCATACACTAAGAACATGTACTAATTCTAGTTTTCCTTAATCTTCTCCTCCCTCCACCAAGTTGCTTTTGCTACCTTGGAATGAATTAGTTGTGACTAATGGACATTCCAACACAAAGCAGCTTACAAAATAAGAGAACACAGAAGTAGGACTGTGTGTTGGTCATGGTTCTTAACTGTAGACAACAGATTAACTGTGCTTGTTTTATCAATAGGATGTTTATTGAAGGATGTGAGAAAGCATACACAATCACTGGAAGCACTGAAAAGAGCTGACCCCCCTGAAAAACTCCCAGAATCTTTCTCCATTGCTGGTTTTTTTTTTCCCCCTGCTACTGACATTGTTACTTTCACCACCAGAACCATGCTTCCTCTACCCTGTTCTGCTACTCTTACCACTGCAGGCTCAGATCACACTACCTCGGCTGCCACACACTGAAGAGATGCCTCTGCTCTGCCCATTTTCTTATGTGGTTCTGTGGCGATCTAGTTCGGCTTTGAGTATGCTCAGTGGCTAAAGTGAAGCCATACTTCTCTATCCTTGAAACAAAGGAAATTGAGAAAGGTAGTTTGTTTCTACATTGGCAAAGCAAATTCACAATGTAGAAAACAGTTTAAATTTAAAGGAGTTCAGAATATACTGGGCACTAATGCATGACAAACGTCTGTTATAGAAGGGCTTAACAGCATTGTTTACAAAGCATTTTTGTTTCCCTATTATTTGTCATGGTTTTGGTCACTCTTTTTTTTTTTTTTCTTCCTGTATGTCTTCACTAGAAGCGATACAGTATTCTAATTAGTGAGTAAACAAAGTTTTTAAAGGCAACTTGGTGTCATGCAATGATGTAGGGGATGGACTCTCCCCAATAGGGAGTTAAGAGAGAGTGTCTCAAGTAACTTCCAAACAAAAGCAAGGACTGTTTTTCTCTGAAGCTTCTTGTGAAATACACATTTTCTTGAGACAGTCTCTCTGGCAAGCAAGTGGGCATAGCTGATTGCTTTATGCCAATCATGGATGACTGATGACCTAGGTGAGGTAACTTCCCTTATAGCATATAGGCCATTTGTGGAAGAAGTAAAATCAAGAAAACAATATGGGGGAAATGAATGCTGGGGGATACCAAAAAGTAAATGTCCATTGCACTCACTCTATCTGCTGTCCATTTTGGATGAAGTTAAGAACTGCAAGGACTTCTATAGGAATTGCTTTAATCAAGTAAATAATTTTGGAACAGTTATCATCTTTATAAAATTTATTCTTCCCCTATAGGAATGAGGGGTATGTCTCCACTTCAGATGTTATTCTTTATTGCTTATACAAGTTTTATAGTATCTTTCACATATATTTCCCAGCAAGATTTTTGCCAGGTAGTTTTTATTTTGCTGTTATTGTGAAAATAACTTTAAAAATATTTTCTTTTTGGTATGTATGAATATTATCAATTTGTGTTCATTAAATTAAGTAATTTTTATTTATAATTTTATATCCTATTTATTAAATTAAAAAACACTGACATTGTGGAATAAATTCTACAGTTACTTTTAGTTGATATTACCAAAAAAAAAAAATCACTGTTTTCATTCCTAAAAAAATACTTAAATTTTTCTTTCTTATATTATTAAGATGGTACTAATTGCTAGAACAATGTATGCTGGTTACCACGCTTTGGCTATTTACTTAATTATGCTGATGCAAAATTAAAAGTTGAATAAAGTTGCTTCTATTATTTCATCATCAAATACAATTTTTAACTGGGGCACCTGGGTGGCTCAGTGGGTTAAGCCGCTGCCTTCGGCTCAGGTCATGATCTCAGGGTCCTGGGATCAAGTCCCGCATCGGGCTCTCTGCTCAGCGGGGAGCCTGCTTCCCTCTCTCTCTCTCTGCCTGCCTCTCTGCCTACTTGTGATCTTTCTCTGTCAAAAAAAAAAAAAATCTTTATAAAAAATACAATTTTTAACTGATATTATTATTTTTAAATTGTATTTCTATTTTTAGTATTTAAAAGTATTTAAAAAACAAACTGTGTTCACTGAACTAAAAGATACAATCTTCTACATTTTATCTATTTGACAAATAATACAGAGAGAGACTTCCTTACATGGAACAATCCTTCCAACCAGAATTTACATCATTACATTCAATCTAAATACAGTCATTGTTACTACTATCTTTTGGATGTTTATTTTTAAAACTTTTAAAGGGAACACATGAAACATTCTTCCTATATCTGACAGAAACAAGGATAATATTTTTAGGGATACATTAATCTTCAAAAATATTGGCATATATTACAGCTTTAACTTTTGTATTACTAAAATATTCATCCTGGAAATGTGTATTTTCCACTTTCTAAGTCATCTAATTAAATAAACCAAACCTTTTATTGTACAAAAAACTTTAAAATACTACACCAACCTTTATATTACTCTTATTTTTTTATGCCTTTTCCATCCCAGTTTTTGGCACAATATCTAGGAAATTGACTTAACTTTTTCCTGAAACCATGCAAATATAGTCAGTAAAAACTCTATTATCTCCTTTAAAAGTATAAATAAATAAGACAGTTTTTGCCTTTTTTTTTGTCCATCAAGCAAATTTCTTAGTCAATTCAATAAAGAGTATTTTCTTAGAAAAAATAGATAGATGCTAGTGATATGAAGTTGCTAAAAGACTTGTGATCTTTAATCTTTTTCTTGAATTTCGAATTTATTATAGATTTGTTTGAATTTTTTCTACGCACTCCCATTTTCTTTTATCTCCCTTCCCTTCATCCCTCTAGAATAATGAAAGTTTCTTATGCAAGTAGATTCCTGAAGTTTCAAATTCCCCATCTTTAAAGTATATTAAGCAATTTATGGACTCAATTTTTGAAGCCAATTGCAATAGTACATTTAAGATTCTTGGATGAGAAAGCCCTTTATAAATAAGATTTTCCTGTTCAAATACACAATGGTTCCCTGCCCAAATGAACAGAAATTTAAACTACTATGTTAAAGGATGTTCATTCTTAAAGTACTTATTTCTCAAAAGTCAGCTTTAAATCCCTTAATGATACATAAAACAAGTAAAATTCTTTTCCTGTAATTTTTCTTGTATTTGTATCAAGACCTTTTCTGTGAATTTATCACCAACTTGATATTTTTTAAGTTTTACTGAAGAAATTTTTAAGTTTAATTCTCTAAGTGTTTGAAAAAAATGTTGGCATATCTAACTTTAGTGCTCATTACTTCCTATTTCATGTAATGATTTTTTTTTTTTGATGACTTTGGAAATTATATAAAAACAGACCATTAGTGATTTTCCTAAAGTCACACTCAAATGCTTTACTACTTTTTTCCCTCTCCGGCCAAAATTTTACTTTGCAGACTTTCCATTTTTTTAATTGTCTAATGCTATGAATTTGTTTCAAACAAACTCCCCATCCCCCACTCCAGCCAAAACAAGCCTTCTACTTGGTCTTCTCAGCAACCTTCATGCCAGACTAAATCCTTTATGATATGGTTGCAATTGTATATAAAATCAGATCAAACAAGTCATCTTCCTTAGTCCAAGCTCAGACACAATATTCCTTCACCCATAGATCTTTTTTTAAAAAAAAATATATTTTATTTATTTGAGAGAGAGAGAGAGTGCACAAGCAGAGGGAGAGGGGCAAAAAGGCACACTCCCCACTCAGCAGGGACTGCAATGCTATTCGGGGCTTGATCCCAGGACCCCAGGATCATGACCTGAGGTGAAGGCAGATACTTAACCAACTGAGCCACCTAGGCACCCCTAGATTTTCTACTCCTGTGAAAAAATGAGATTTCACCATACTATTTCCTATTCATAGTCCTTGGTATCATCACCAATCACTAACACAGATCTCTATAGTCATACTACTATCTTCCAATTTCTGTATTTGTCACTTTACCTAGAATATAAATTTTCCTTTTTCTTTAACAAAATGCACTTGAAAAAAATCTATCTACTCTACATTACCTTTAATGGCTAACTCCTCTAGTATATATATTCTCTTTCTACCATAAACATTAAGGCATAAACTCCTCCATGAAACTGCAATTGGTTTGCATTGACTTACAGGTTGCTTCTTATATGTGTGGTTATGTAATCATATTTTCACTTGACAAAAGAGAGTTCAATTGTCATTTTAGAACAACGGCTTTGGGATTAAAAATAAAAAACAATCCAGTATTCTTTTTCAAGGCGTTTGATAACATGCACTGTTTTCTGTGGCTGTTTCCTAAGTTGTATCAGTCTCGTCAATGGTTTAAGTAGACAAATATAAAAACTGCTCTAACACACAGGAACTCTAATTTTTAAAAAAGTGAAAAACAGAAGTAAACAACTCCTTAGGAGTCAAAAATATTAACACCATGAGTGATTTCCCAATGGAGTCACATAAAAAAAGACCAATAGTTTAGGATTGAATGTCTGATTGCATGATTAATGAGGCAAGTGTAATCTGTCTTAGATATATTTACACTTCGTGAAATGTAAGCTTGGATCACACAGAGTACATAACTTAAATAGCAAAAGAAGATCCCAAGATGAAATCATTTTATTGCATAGGAATTCTTAATTTGTCAACTTTGAAATCCCAGAATGCTTTTTATTTTTCGTAATCCATTTGCATATTTTGGTGTTTAGCCCAGTAAAAGAGATCTCAGGAGATCACATTTTGTAAGTGAATGCAAACGTGAAGCAACTTGACGGTTTGGAGTTTATATTTAAACAAGTTTGTATTATCTTGGTTTAATTACATTACCCATCATATAGACGAGTCATATTTTTATTAAAGGGGGAAAAAAAAGCTGATCTTAGAAGCACGGAAACTAGAACTGGAGGGTTATATGAATCTATAGAATCAGCTTTGCTAATTCCATACAGATGTGCTAGTACATTCCTGTAAATTTTCGGACTGAAAAGGAAATGTTAGTTACACCCTTCCCCTTTACAGCCTAGGGTAAAATATTTCACATATTGTACATATATGTTACTGACAGAAAAAATAAAAGGACAAAAATTAAGAAGTGTTCACTCTGGGGTTAGTGTATTACTATAAATAGAAAACAACAAGTGTACTTAGAAACTACACATAATTCTCTTGCAGAGATCCGTCCTATGTTTGAAAGTATCAAAGTATAATTTGTACTTTTAAACAGTGACTGAAATAGTTTATTGAGAAAACTCACATACATTTCTAACATGCCAAGTAATATAGTTGCCACATGATATGTTTACCATTGGAGAAATGATAGGATTATACTTTACAGGTATTGACAAGGGTATAGACCTCACCAGAAGGAATTATACACTAAGACAGTATCCACTGCATTACCTAGAATCCTTGACTGGCATCCCTGTATTCTTCAGACAACTATTATCCAAAATGAGGTATTAGCTAATAGGCCCATCTGCAAATGGACCAGTGGACCAGTGGCTGCTGGCTAGATATTGAAGAAATCTTTAGTACTGTCATGTTTTTGCTTTGAAGAGGAATTTAGAAATAATCCAGTTCAGCGGGGGGATGCTGATACTTCCCTTCTCGGGAACTTTCCCAGAGAGCCTGAATTTGACTGCTGAATCTTTCTCAATAGGGCACTATGAGTGGCCATTGCTATTCAACAGAAATAACACACATGAGGATTGCTGCTTATCTTTCCTGCAGAAGTCCAGTGCTCTCATTTTATGAAGAGTAAATCAAAGCTCAGTAAACCAGAGCAAGATTCTGGCCAAGACTTGGGACTGCTTGGTTCCTCACAGACAGTCCAAAGCCCCTGCCAGAGACCACATGCCTAAGTTGATATTATCAAGCCCTCAGCTAGTAAATGGCAGGATTAGAATTTGAGTCTCTGAATGTAGTCCTGAAGACTTATATTCCAACATTTCTCTAGGGGAAAGGCATGGAGTTTTCCTAATAATCAATTATTAATCAACTAATATTTAACGGCAACTGAGACTAGCCATCCTCTGTTAAAATATTCTGCTGTGGGGAAAACCATTAAGCTAGTTTTGCAACCATGAAGAGCAGTCTCTCACTACTGGAAACGAGAAGTTTTCAAAGTAGTGCCAGGGAGGGCAGATGACTGAGTCAAGGTTAAAATATTCCAAAGAAATGCAGATGGCAAATCCTGGAAGTGGAGAAATGAAAGAGTATTACAAGATCATGTTCTAGGATGTGCATAAGGGTCTGTGCTTAATAGCATAGTGTTTAAAGATAATGCAGCAAAAGCTGGGAGAGACTAGATTCTGCTATTTCGTTTGTGGGAGCCTGTCAACAGGAAGTAGAGGTTTACTCTGCACATATATTTAGGTTTGAGAGGCATTGGCAGAAAGCCTTGTAACGATGTGCTAGGCAACACAGCTCCAAAAATTGGAATCAGCCAGAGCAGGTTTAGTGTAGGTGGAATTGTGGCTAAACATTGCTCCTAGACCCCAGGCTGACTTTGTCAGTCAATAGAAGTCTCAGGCAGTAGCTGCCTGGTAGAATCAGGAAAACTGGAGGTCCCGGGAGGATGATTCAATGTTATGCATCGAAACCTACTCAGGAGCAAGATTCTGGCCAAGACTTGGGACTGCTTGGTTCCTCACAGACAGTCCAAGGCCCCTGCCGAGACCACATGCCTGATTTGATATTATCAAGCCCTTGATATTCATAAAAAAATACATTTAGGAGAGATGGACACAGGGATGGGACATATTCACAACTAAATGGAAGCATTCTCTGGACTTCGGGAGTTTGAAATGCTGTATTGTCTATTTGGGTTATCTCAAGAAGTTAGCATGAGGGTGTAAAACATTTTATGATAGAGTGCACCAGTTGTCTACATTTTCAGGGGTCAGAAATCTGAACAAAGGTGTTCCTTAGATGCTGCTTATAGATGTGGGCTGGAAACATCAGAGAGATGGTAAAGCTTCAGACAGAAGTAGGACATGAAACCTGACTCAGAACTCTGCTCTCTTCTTCCTTGAATCTGGATGCTACTGAATATGTCTGCACTGGAGATACACTTTCACCACTGTATTTCTTAATGCTTTGGTGAACCCAGCCAGGCAGGACCAGAGAGTAGAATAAGGAAGATTCAGAAAAAGTTCTATACTCCATCCAGTAAGAGAAATGGTTGGGGGGGTAGGTTGGTGGCTGTGTGGACCATAAGTGGGGTGACCCTAGGTGCCATGAGAAAATATTGTAGTTTTCTTAATCAGCAGGAAACTGTGGAAAAATGTGTTGACTCCTCCAAGAACAGGTTTTGAGGGAGAGGCAGTAGTTATAGTTTAATCTAATAATCAGATATTCTTTTGCTGATGCTTCTAGATGAGCAGTGTGTGGCTGTGTGTGCGTGTCGAGGGGGAGGAATGAGAGATGTTGAGAGAGGGAGAGAGAGAGAAGTGACAAGTACCTCAGTCAGTTACTACTTGGGGGATTAGGAATACTGTGTTGGTCAACAGTTCTGGCAGGGGCACAGATGGCACATTCAAATTAAAGTAATTTGAAGAGAGTTTATTAAAGGGATTATTAATTGAGATGTATGCAGTTTGTATGTAAAGCATAAGGGGTAGCACAGAATTAGTAACAAACAACAACAGACGGCATCAATATAACTCCTTGATTTGAAGGCAAGGACTGATAGATCACCAGAACCTGTAAGCAGCAAGGCCCAGGATAAAAGGGCTATCTAACAAAGAGTAAAACTCCTCTGTTCTGGGATGTGGGATAAAGTTAACCAGCACAGCCTGGGGGGTTGGAGGAGTTCTAGGGGCCAAAAAAATTTGGTCCCTTACTCTGCTGTTATTTTTCTTTTTTTTTTTTTCAAGGAATTTTTTTAAAAAAAGATTTATTTTGAGAGACAGAGATTGGGGGAGTGGCAGAGGGAGGGATGAGGAGGGAGTGAGAAAGGGAGGGAGAGAGATAGAGAGTGAATCTGAAGCAGACTCCCCACTGAGTTCAGAGCCTGACACGGGGCTCCATCTCAAGACCCCGAGATCATGACCTAAGCTCAAACCAAGAGACAGACGCTCAACTGACTGAGACACCCAGGCACCCCTTCTGCTGTTATTTCTTGTTGGAATTTACTACTGATCACAGAGCAAGGAGCCCAATAATAGAGTCAACAAAACTGAAGCTTCTAAGCCACAGAACAGAGTAGAGAAAGATGGAGGTAGGATCTGAAGGTGAAATGGAAGACATTCAGCACTGATCTTTGAAGAGAATGTTTAGAAAGTTTTGCTATATGATGTGGGATTTAAATCACTGCTCAAGGAAAAGTATCAGTGAAAAATCAACCTTATCAGTGCTTGTTGGAATTAGATGCATGTGTGCACTCACACACGTGTGTGTGTGTATTATATTTCAAAAAGGGTTTTATTAATTTTACTTTAAGGCAGGTGCCACATGAGGTTTAGCCAACAAAATTCAGGTAAATTTGGTTACCTCCCTCTGAGATATACTTAGCCAGCAGTGTTTCTTTTTAAGAAATGAGGGAATTGTTCTCCCTTTTGATTTATTCTTTAAAAAAAATCAATATAATAAATTCTGGATCTCTCTTACTAACACTGGTAAAATTAAGACCGAAAATTAAATTGGGGCTCATGAGATGTAAGTGTTCTTGGACTAGTGAATAGAGTGTTTTCACATATGGCTCCCAGTACTTAAAACAGTGCATTGCACAGAGTAGATATCATTTTTTTTTTGGACTAAAATAAACAAATCTATAAGTGAATAAATTGACTGACAGTTTCTTGATTCAAGCCAGGGCCTGCTTCTGGTGAGGTAAGAACAGGGGAGTAAAATGCCCCCCTCCAGAAGCCTAATTCCCCTTTCTTTTGATTGTTCCTTCTTGTGTTTCCTGTTCCACCATAGGGAGAGAGGGGAGTTGAACAGGCATAGAGGCCTATGGTGCTGAGCCACAGTAACTCCAGCCAGAAACAGACAGGAGAGGGGAAGCCTTCGGGAACTGTATTTAAGTCCAAGGAAAAGGGTCTCATTACTGCCTGGCTTTCCCTTCCTAGCTACACAAAGAACTTAGCCATCTACTATCCTTCTACAGAAAAAGAGCAGACTTGCAAACTCACTATCTATGTTTAAAGGAGAGAGCCATTTCACTGAACACAGAGGTGGAGAGCAAAAGAGGAGGCGTTGTGAAGAACTGGCCGTGGAGTGTGATTTTCCTGTCCACATTGTTAGACTACAGTCCGAAAACTCTGCAAGATAAAGACTGTATCTGAATATATGGACAGTTCGTCTTTATTTAGGACTATTTCCAATCATTTCCACTTTAACATCCCAGTGCTTGTCTATGGAATATAGCGAATCTTTGAACATACTTGGGCTATAGTCTTTTTACTACTCCTGTGTTTGTTTCTGACACTGATTTTTCATCACCAATACAGATGTCTGTATTTTTGCCAAATTATTTGATGGTATGTTAAAAACTGATCTAAACGCTTAAGAATTTATTCTCCTGTTATATATGTCAGGAGCTTTATGAAGTAATAAATCAACATAGGCACACATGTACAATCTACAAATATCCTTAATCTTTTCCCCATGAACCATAAAGATTTCATATATCTTTGTCTAAAGACTAATTTTTCAAGTGTGTGCTTGGGACTGAATTACCACATAATGTTACTAATTTTATTTTTGTAGTAGCCCTTATACTTACTGCCTTACTAGCAATTAGTGTTCAGTAAGCTCATCTGTAGAAGTATATATACTCTTTCATGTGCAAGGTTGTAACTTGTTTTCAAAGACCATTTAAATGCATTATTAATGTTCAGGCTATGGCTAAGCAAAAATTTCATTTGTATAAATATTTGCCAGTTTTATTAAGCTATTCCACTTACATCAAAAGGAGGTAAGACTCTCATTATTATGCTTTATTTTATTTCATAATAATATAACTTGGTAGAGACCATAAAATACTGTGTGTCTACAAATATAAAGTGCTCAAATTTGAACACAAACATTTTTAATGCAAGGAGGCATTCTATAACAATGGATAGTGTGTTTCATGTGGTAGGGGCTCTATATTTTTCAGCAGAAACTGTTTTTAAATTAATTATTACATCTTAAATCAAGAAAATGTGTTACTCTGTGTTTTTTTTTATTGCACAAAACATATCGAGTACCTGGGTATTCTAATTTTTGTGTAAATTTGCAGTTCTTTTCTTCCCTTCTGTTTCCTTCTGTCAATATAATTAACAAATTTTGAAGTGCAGTAGATCCATAATGATAGGCAGAATATGTTATTTTGTCATAAGACTAACTGACACCCCCCATCTGGTTCTTGTTTTGAAGATACTGCCCTCGAGTCCTGAGAGACTGCTCCTTTCTGATACCTTACCTTCTTTAGTCTATTCTTCCATGAGGAGGAGTGAATTTATCTGTAAACCCAGAGTCTGGAAGAGAAGCTGCCAAGGGTTGGGAATCACAGACAGAAGCTTGGTTCTGATCTAAAGCAAGAGGCAGGAGAGAGTAGTTTCCTGCATGTAGTCTATCTCCTCTTTCATATGTCTCTTCAGGTTGTTCATTTTCCTTCTCAGCAAGTTCATAGGGAAATGCTACTATTCTTGGGGTTCCCCCATTATGGGGGGCAAGGAGAAGCTGGATGGGATGGGAGGCTGACATTAAGGACATCACTTATCTTTGTCTAATCTTTGTCTCACTCAGAGACAAAGAAGCCCATTTAACATGCACTCCAAGGTGTTGATTTCCCCCCGGGAAAGTCCTTAGAACAGGAGGAAGCAGGGGAGACTGGGTAGTTTTGACCACTTTTCATCTCCTCAAGGAAAATAAAATACATTTTTTGAGAGATCACAGTCCTTGGAAGATAACAATCTGCTTTTATGCCTTCATAAATGCACTGATTTTATTCAGATCTCATGAAATCTTTGATGAAGTACCTGCTTGAACCCACTTATCAAACACTATTCTATGTTTTCATCTACAATTTTTCTTACCGGTCCAGCCTAAAAAAGCAACAATTCTACCATGCACTCCTAAGGGACTCAAGGCCTCAGGTTTACCCTATTATTAGAACAACTCCATTGTACCTACAGAAAATGTAAAATAATCCTGCTAAGCCAGCTGAGTCACAGATGAGTTCACTTAAAAGTAGTTGACTTGGATTTTAAAAATACAAAGAGGCAGAGCATTTCACGTCAAAATTTAAAGAGCTTGGGAGTTCATTCCCCCATCTTCAAAGAAAAAGTGTACAAATTGAAAACCAGTGACTTTCCTTAGACCTATCAGAATATTGAGGTCATGGGGTAAACTGTAACAGCAAAGTGTGGAGAAACTGTATTTTCTGAACACAGTCATGTTCTACCTACCTAGAGCAGAAACCACTGGATCCATAAAATGGCAGGAACATTTAGGTGGTGAATTCATCTTGATCTAATTGACATTTATAGAACATATCCCAACAACAGCATAATACACAATTATATGGAACATTTTGATGAACTGGTGAAATATGAGTGTGAATTAGCTTGAGAGACAAAAACTTATGAGGTGCCAGTTATTGGTGGGGGAGGAGGCAAATTTTATGGTTTTTACCTCCAGGAACCCCTCTATGTGTAGATTAAAAAAAAAAAAAGGGGAGAAAGAAAGAAAAAGAAAAAAAGAAAAAAAAATCCCATCATGTTCCTAACAGGAGGAAGAGAAGGAAAAAAGAATCCATTCTGAAATATGCCCAGTGTTTCCTGTAGTAAAGTCCCACCAGGGAAAAGACTTTATCAGACCCTTATATGACCTGGCGAAGGGCAATCAGCCAACCCAACTTCCTTTAGTTCTCCTGTCTTATGTCAAGGAAGAAACAAAACAAAACAAAACAAAAAACTAAGAAACATTTTTGAGAATCTAGCTCAAGGACTTAGGCCCATTCAAAGGATGAGATTCAATCACAAGATAATAGAACACTTTCATTTCCCACATCTTACCGTCATATTAACAGGAGTCTAGAACATCAAAGTACATGAGGCAAAAAGTGATAGGACTGTAAGGAGATAAAGACAAACTCACCTTACAGTTGAATGTTTCAACACTCCCTCTCTTTCCAGCAATGAGGAAATCAGTGAAGATATAGATGAACTGAATAGCATCATCAACCCTGTGGATCTAACTGACACTCACAGAACACGACAACAGCATCATAATACAGATTTTTCTCAAACTTGCATGGAACATTCACCAAAAAAAGACCACATTCTGGGCCACAAACCTTAGCAGATTTAAAAGAAAAGAAGTCGTTCAAAGTTTGTTCTCAGACAACAACAGAATTATATTAGAAATTAACAAAACCTAAGCTGATAAATCCCAAACTGTATGGAGATCAGACATATTTCTAAATAACATGAATTGAGGAACTTTTGAAAAAAATTTTTAAAGACTTTTAACTAAATAAAAAAGAAAATACAACTTACCAAAGTTTATGCAGTACAGTAAAAGCAGTCTATAGAAATTTGTAGCAATGAATACATACCCTAGAAAAGAAGGAAAATGTAAAATCAATAATTAATACTTTTACCTTAGGAAACTAGAGAAAAAAAGAGTAACTTAAACATAAAACAACAGGAAGAAAAAATAATAAAAATTAGGATAGAAATCAATAAAATTGAAAACCGGAAATCAATAGAGAAAAACCAAAAACTGGTTTTTTGAAAAGATAAATAAAATTAATGAACCTCTACCTAGGCTAACCAAAAAAAAAAAAAAAAAAAGAGAGTAGACAAATGTAATAATATCATAAATGCTAATGATCAACTCATCTGATTCTATGGACAACCAAAGGATAATGAAATAATTCTATGCCAAAAATTTGGTGACTTAGATAAAATGGACCATTTCCTTAAAAGACACAAACTACAAGAACTCACACTGTTGGCCAGAGGGAGCCATTTCATTGTGGGCTTGGGTTGACCCTGCCCAACCAGGAGGAACTTGCTTGCAGGCCCTGGATATGAGGGTGGGCCAGGCCGGATGGAGACATCCAATCAGGGGGGCATGCATATATTTACTATGGTAAATTGAAATTCAATTGGTCACTTGTATTGCCAACCTAGCATTACTATGCAGTTTTCCCTGTGTGTTGGAATCTCATTGGCCACCTGTGTGTGGGCCGGGCTCAACCACCTCTATAAAGGTTAGTCTGTGAGGCAGGGGAATAGTAGTCGGGAGTAATAGCCCTCCTGGTCATTGGGAGCATCATGGGCCTCGCCTGAGTGGCTTCTCTGGGGAAGTGGCCCTGCGGGGAGCATCACGAGCATTATCGTGGGGAAGCAGCCTCGTTGGGGAGCAGTGCCACCTGGAGCATAGTCGCCGGGTAGGGGAGTCCGGGTAAGGGGAATTGGTGGGGTCGGTGTCCTGGTCGACATAGCTTCTTCATAAGAGACGGCCCCGACCAGTAGGTTTGATTTTCAATGCTTGGAGCGAAATAAAGCTTTGCTTGACTTTCCCTTTGCGTCGGTTTTGTTCCTTTGATCACGGACCCTAACAACACAAGGAGAAATAAAGTGAACAAGCCTATATCTATTAAAGAAATTGGGTCAATAATTAATAATCTTCTAAAACAGAAAGAACAAGGTCAACATGGGTTCACTGGTGAATTCTAACAAATAAGTAATAATAATAATAATAAAAAAGATACTAGTTCTCTATAATCTCTTCCAGAAAGCTGGAGCACACAGAACACTTTTACACTCAATTTATAAGGCCAGTTATCTTAATATCAAAACCAAAAACGTTATAAGAAAGGAAGATTACAGACCAGTATCTCCCATGAATACGGCTACAGAAGTGTTCAACAACATACTGCAAATTGGATTAAACTATAAAAAGAATTATACACTATGACCAAGTGAGATTCATTCCCAGCATGTTAAGGGTAGTTTAACACTTAAAAATCAAATAACATAATCCATCAAACCAAAAGGCTAAAGAAAGGATATCATATGATTTTATCAATTGATTAAGAAAATCCATTTGACAAAATCCAATGCCCATTCAGCATAAAAACTTCAGCACTAGGACTGGAGGAAAAGTTCTTCAACTTGATAAAGATCTACAGAAACCTAGACCTAATACTGTATTAAACAGATAGAAATTTGATGCTTTCCCTACTCTCTGTGAGGAAAAACAAACAAACAATAGGATGTCTCCTCTCACTACTCCTATTCAACAATGTCCTGAAGTAAGACAGGAAAATAAAATAAAAGGCATACAGGGTAGCTCAGTTGGGTAAGCATCTGCCTTTAGCTCAGGTCATGATCCCAGAGTCCTGGGACTGAGTCTGTATGGGGCTCCCTGCTCAGCTGGAAGTCTGCTTCTCCCTCTGCCCCTCCTCCTGTTTCTGCTTGTGTGTTCTCTCTCTCTCTCAAAAAGAAATAAATAAAATCTTTAAAATAAGATAAATAAAAGACATACATACTGGGAAGGAAGATATAAAACTGTCTTTGTTCACAGATGACAAATTATCTGGAAAATTCCAAAGAATCAACAAAAATATCCTAAAACTTATATGCAATTGTAGCAGTATTGCAGGATTCAAGGTCAATATAAAAAAGTAAATTGCTGACTAATATAACATAATAAAAATAAAAAATTCAGATTCCACATGAAAGTGAAACTATAAAAAAGCTGCTTTCTTATATACTAGCAATGGACAATTGGATTTGATATGAAATCCATAACACCATTTCATTAGTACTAAGGAAGGAAGGAAAGAAGGAAGGGAGGGGAAAGACTCAAGGTATAAATCTAAAAAATATGTACAGAAACTATATGTATAAATCTATAAAATTCAGATTGGAGAAATCAAAGAAAAGCTGAGTAAATGGAGATATTATGTCTTCATGGAGACCAGAAGACTCAATATTGTCAAGATGTCCATTCTATCCAACTTCATCTATAGATTTAATAATATGAACTGCCAAAATCCCAGGAAGTTTATTTCATGGATACTAACAAAATGATTCTAAGGTTTATGTAGAAAGACAAAAGATCCAGAAGAGCTTACACAATTCTAAAAGTGAATGAAGTTTGAGGGCTCTTACTATGCCACTTCAAGACTTACTACAAAACTGTATTAATCAAGACAGTATAGGTAGGATTGGAGAAAGAATGACAAATAGATAAATAGAACAGAGAGCCCATTAGTAGATTCATAAAGATACACTCAACTGATCTTTGACAAAGAGCAAAGATAGTCTTTCAACAAATGGTGTGGAACAACTGAATATCCATATGAAAAAAAGAATCTATACACAGACCTTACACATTTCACAGACATGAACTCAAAATGGATCATAGATCTATATCTAAGTTGCAAAACTAGAAGATAGTATAAAAATCTAGGTGACTTCATGTTTGGTGATGAAGTTTTTTAAAAAGCACAACCCAAGATATAATTTGGACTTTATTAAAGTGAAAGTATTCAGCTTTGATTAAAAGAAAAACTGGTGAGAGAATGAAAAGGAAAGCTATAGAACAAAATAAAATACTTGCAAAATGCATATCTGATAAAGAAGTTTTAACCAAAGTATACAAAGAATTCTCAAAACTTAATAATAAAACATGTTTTTACCCTTATCCAAAGGGAGATGACCCAAGTTATCTTCTCAATTATTTCTTAATTAATTCTTACTATAGTTTTCAAATTCTGGCAGCCTAGGATTAAAGGACAAACATGCCTATTCTACTGTACATGGTGGAAAGTACAAAATAAGAACCTCTATTTCCATAAGGGGAACATGAGAAACAATACGCAATGCTCCCTGGCCCATAGCTCATGTCCTATTAGTGGACAAAATTGGTTCAACCAATCACCTTTGACCCAAAATAATGCTTTGGCCCTAAACTTCTATCCACACAAAGTGGCTTCACAAATTTGTATGGCTTCTAGAAGGAAAACTTATAAAAGATCTTACCACTTTATGTTGACATGAGTTTTCCCATTGAAGGTATTCTGTTGAGACTATCAATGTAAAATGTCAAGCAATTCTAGCATGACATCATTTTTAGGTCACATTTGGTTTTTTTCGCATATCTGTATTTTAGCTTTTGAAAAAATATTCTAAGTCATTAAAATTTAACATTTAGCAATCCTCAGAAGTAAATTTAACATGAAATATAACTTCTATTAATATAATATTTTATTAGACTACATAGAGTAAATAAAAGAAGCCCTATCCTTAGAGAGTGCCACTTTAATATAGAGGTGTACTTTCTATAGGTAGAAGGGAAGAAGACTGAAATAGATTGGCCCTAGACTCAATTCCTTCCTTCCATTTTGTCCAATATCTTCCAAAGGAGTAAAAATACCAAAACACTAAAAACCTTTTTTTACTTCACAATCTTACTCTCTTGCTTCTTCTTTCATAGGAAATTTTTATTATGAGTTGGTCTGTGGCCTTCCTATTCAATTTTTTAAACTTTTAGTACATGTGCATATATGCATGTATATGTATGATACCATGATTTTCTATCTTTAAACTTCACGTAAATTACATGCTAAACATATTATTAATCTATTTGCTTTGTTTTAAATTAACTAATTAATTTAGAGAGAAAGAGATAGAGAGCCTGCATGCATGAGCGGGGAAGGGGGGGAAGGAGAGAGAGGATGCTGGAGGAGGGGCAGAGGGAGAGGGAAAGGGAGTGAATCTTAGGCAGGCTCCATGCCCAGTGCAGATCCTGATACACAGGTTCTATCTCATGATCATGAGATCATGGTCTGAGCTAAGACCAAGAGCTGGACACTTAACTGACTGAGCCACCCAGGTGCCCCTATTTCCTTTATTTTTAAGGATTATGTTTCCAAGAGTTATCCATATGGATATGTGCAGATGTATCAAGTACCCTTGAACTGCAGTGGTTAATTCTAGTGTTTGATTACAGAAGATCTATTCTTTTGGTGGTAGAATTTTCCATTGATTGGATTTTTTTCTTAGAACTGCTATAAGATAAACTGAGATGCATTAATACTTTTAAGAGTTTATTTGAGCAAAAATCAAATTGAGCAGCATCCCCAAAGCAGAATTTTATTAGCAGAAAGGAGCATGAACAAGGAACTTCTATGATGTGGAAGTTATATGATGGTTATTGCAGTTTCGTTCCTTCAGGGGGCCAAAGGGGTCTATCAGGCAGGTTACCTACCTAGTGCTGATCAGATGATTCCTGTTTGACCTGGTATAAGATTCCATTTCTGGAAGTGCCAAAATGATAATTATGTTAAATGTCAGTTTAGTCACATGGGGCTTAGTGTAAGTGACTTCATTTTGGGATTGTTGTGTCATTCTTTTTTTTTTTTTTTTAAAGATTTTATTTATTTGACAGAGAGATCACAAGCAGGCAGAGAGGCAGGCAGAGAGAGAGAGAGGAGAAAGCAGGCTCCCTGCCAAGCAGAGAGCCCGATGCGGGGCTCGATCCCAGGACCCTGGGATCATGACCTGAGCCGAAGGCAGAGGCCTAACCCACTGAGCCACCCAGGCGCCCCTTGTTGTGTCATTCTTAAGAATCCCTCTTTTGATCACACTCTCAGCTTGAGAGTGTGATTTAAAAAAAATAAAGAAAAACAAAACAAAGAGATAAGTGCTACTTCCAGCTACCCCGGTAGAGTTCTTGCAGTTTTTGCTGAATCTGTGTGTGGCATTCAGAGGTCACAGCATCAAATTCACATTCTTTAAGTTCTTTGTTGCTTTTCTGACATTCTCCTCTTAGGGAGATCATTTGCTTCATAGTCAGCAGCTGCAAATAAGCATAGAAAGCTTTTGAGAGAATAAAGTGTGCCAGAGACTGCTAGGATTATTAGAAACAGGGTAATTTTCAATGTCCAGGGTGCATTTTGGAGCCATGGTCCCCAAAAACCAAAGTAATCAGAATTAAATATGTCAAAGAAAGGGCCCACTGAATGGAGTCATTTTCTTAATCCAAGTGGCTTATTCCCTGATCTTACGTAACTGTGTCTCAGCTTCTCAAGTGTCTGTCCAAGTGTGGTAACAGGTAATGACTGGAGCACAAACATCTCATTGGCCAACTAAAAGATAATCAAGGACTACCCTCGCATCAAGAACAGCTATGGCTAGAGGGTTAAGGACTGTTGTCAGGCAGCTGTTGTAGCAGCAGATTCTGTAAGATCTTTAAGAGCTGAGGAGATGTTCCTGATCATAACCTTATTCACACTTACTTTTAGTCAGGGCCATAGGCATCTGATGAAGCAAATTTTGAATTATGAATGTATCCTGGTAATTCTGGTTTGAGTAGTGGCTTGGACTGGAAAGATAACAGCTATGATGGCCAGGAAAAAGGATCTGTAGACCAGGCAGGAGGCTTTTTTTCAATCTGCTCTTGCCTTTTGTCCTTTTTTTGTACAGAGCCTAGGTGCAGGGTTCCCAGGGTTGAGGTGGTTAGCCAGAGACAGGGAATAGACCCCCAGGGTTAGGGAGCCTGACATGAAAGAGAGTGAGCTGAGTTTGTTCCAGAGAAACTGAGGCACTGGAAATCAGGGAGAAGTGTGTGATGGGCGGAACTACAGGATTAGCAGTATTATGGCACAGGCAACAATCCTTCGTGGATGAACTGCCCTCTTGCAAGGTCTGACAGATATGTGACCAACAGCATTATCTTTCTAGACCAGAGCAAGGAAAAAGGTGGACTAAAGAATCATGAAGATCCTTGTGGAAGAACGATGAGGAAAATGATGGTCAAAGAGCGAAGGAGGAATAGAAAAATCCATCTGGTCCAACTTCTTGCAACGAAGTCCTCTACCTGGATGTTGGCTACCTTGTTTCCTTGTCAATTTGATTTTAAGGTCTCAGTGTGTGCACAGGACACACGTGGGGCCTTACCCAATAGCAGGATGTGCATGTATGAACTGACACCTTCTCATCTGGCACCAGCATCAGTAGTCAAGAGTACTTGGGAGGGTGCTTCCCATGATTCTCACTTTTAACAAGAGAATCAGAATAAAATAATAACTGTAAATAACAAAAGATGTAAAAATGTTGATGCGAAAAGATCTGATGAGAATTTATTTGATACGGAAATGTTATTTCTATAGCATACAATAATTTAGGATAATAAATGGACAGTGAAGAGTATTGACACATTTCTGGAAACTTCAAACAATTTCTGGAATACCTATATTAGTAATATGCATCCATACACAACTCAAGGAAGTTTATCACCTCTTATTTCACTACGCTTCCCACATAACATACCAACAAACCCAATGAGTTTAACATCTCTCTCAAATAAGATGAGAGCTAAGTTCTCTGAGGTTTTCCAGGGACACCAGGAAATCTCAGTTAGTTTGTGGAAAAAAAGACTCCACTTAGAATTTAACTTTGAGAAAATGTCAAAGGGTTTGAACATTTGATTAAATATAATCACATATCATTATGTGATAATTACTTAATTATCTATTTAACCAAAGGGGCAAGAGAAGATGTTAAGGGCAAACAAAGAAGGTTATATAGTTGTAAACAAAGGTTAGCTCCTGTAATATTGGGAACACTAGGTTTCCTTCAGCAGTCGAAGACCTGATAAAGACAACATGAAGCATAGCTACTTATTTTGGTAAAACACAAAATATCTGCTATCTAGGCTTATAATTTAAAAGGTAAAAAATAAACAAAAATCCTTGTTTATAATTTGTAAGCATTACAATAATGTAAGAAAAATTAGTTCTTTTTTCTTTCTTTTTTTAAAGTGGGCTCCACAGGCAGTGTGGAGCCCAACTCCAGGCTTGAACTCACAACCTTGAGAACAAGGCCTGAGTTGTGAAGAAGAGTTGGACACAACCTACCAAGCCACCCAGGTGCCCCAACTTGGTCCTTTTCACAGAGTGAAAAGCAAATTCTAACTCTGCATCAGTAGCATACTTTTGATATTAAAACTCATCTTTTAATAGCATACACAAGTTCAGAGCGCCTGGGTAGCTCAGTTCCCTGAGCTGTGGGACTCTTTGTTTTAACTCAGTTCCTGATCTTAGGGTCCCGGGATGGGGCACCTCCCTCCACCTTGGGCCTCAGGCTCCACACTCAGCACAGAGTCGCTTAAGAGTCTCTCTCCCCCTCTGCTCCTCCTCCTCTCCTGCTCACACACTTCCTCTCTCTCAAATAAAATCTTGAAAAAGTAAAACCATGCAAATCCACCCCAGTCTCAGCCACACATAAAATTGTTTGGCCCAGATTACATTTCCACAACCCTTTTGCATTTTCACATCATTTACATACATGTTTTTTCTCCTTTACATCAGCCGATGGAGGAGAGATTCCAGTCAGATGGATACAGTTTCCTGTGGTGTAGATTTAGGGTACGTGTCTTTGGAACGTCTTAGTCCATCCTTCCACAAAGGCTTTCGGGTATTTTTCTTCCCCTTTGGGCACATAGTTCCATTTTAGCTGAGGGGCGAAGACCTTTTTAAAAAGCCCCTATCAGGGGCGCCTGGGTGGCTCAGTGGGTTAAAGCCTCTGCCTTCAGCTCAGGTCATGATCTCAGGGTCCTGGGATCGAGTCCCGCATCGGGCTCTCTGCTCAGCAGGGAGCCTGCTTCCCTTCTTCTCTCTCTGCCTGCCTCTCTGCCTACTTGTGATCTCTGTCTGTCGAATAAATAAATAAAATCTTAAAAAAAAAAAAAAAAGTCCCTATCAGACTCTGAACACCCGCTTCCAATCTGGCCAACTGCTGACCTTAGAGTTACATTAAAAAAAAAAAAAATCGTTTGGGCATATTGTCAGGCTTCAATCCAGACGAAAGCAAATATTCCTGGCAGCACTGAACAGTACGATGGACACCCGAGGCCTTCCTGAAGAGGCGCAGGAGATACTTCCCTCCGGAGATCCAGAGTGGTTCCCAAACAGAACTTTTGTCCCCAAATTCTTGGACAACTGCCCTGAGAGCGGGCAACAGTTGGGAGAATCCTATTCACAAATGCAACGCAACAAACGTTCCTGTCCACCCCCATCTCCACCCAAGCCCCAAACGCGAGAGTGGGACGGTCTGCGCCCAGAAACCTGCATGAACCCCGTCAGGCGGAAAGGCCACGCACGTCAAGTTCCCAGGACACAGAGGGAGACAACCGCGAAGGCAACAGCGGTCGCTGGGAGGGAAGGGAACCCAAAGCAAATGCACGAGTCACACTTCGAAGTCTCAATCCTTACAAAGAGTTCGCCTGCCAGACTGAAAGGAAGGGACACGGGGAAGTTTTACCTCCCTTTCCTGACCGGGCCTCGCTGGGGGAGGTCCGTGAGAGCTGCCTCTGAGGAGAATGCTCACCCTTTGCCGGCTTCTGCCGGTTTTCCTGGGATCCTGGCTGTCGGCTCTGGAGTGAGCAGGGTGTGCCCGTGCATCTCACCCTGGCCCCCAAAACCTGTAAAGGAGGAAAAAACAGTAACAATTTTCCCTCTACCTTTTGGAGCTAAGGGTTGGTTGAAACCTGTTTTTCTCCACAGCACTGTGTAAATGGATAAGCTTATCTCTGTTAAAAGTCCTCCACAGTGGCCACCACCTACTTGCTCAGCCTTAAAACTGGACTCACCCAATGTCTCACACAAGACCTACTTCAGCGTAAGTCAGACCCAGAGCTTCCTCAGATTCGGTCGGTTTCCGGCCTGGATCCAGTGTGACCACAGGTTCCGTCCGGTTTCTGGCCCGGACCTAGCGCTTCCTCAGATTCGGTCGGTTTCCGGCCCGGATCCAGTGTGACCACAGGTTCCGTCCGGTTTCTGGCCCGGACCTAGCGCTTCCTCAGATTCGGTCCGCTTTCCGGCCCGGATCCAGTGGGACTGCAGGTTCCGTCCCGTTTCTGGCCCGGACCCAGAGCTTCCTCAGATTGGGTCCGTTTCCGGCCCAGACCCAGTGCGACCGAAAATTCCGTCCAGTATTTGGCCCGGACCCAGAGCTTCCTCTGATTCAGTCCGGTTTCCGGCCCGGACCCAGTGCGACTGCAGGTTCTGTCCAGTTTCTGGCTGGGGCCAAAGCTTCCTCAGATTCGATCTGGTTTCCGGCCCGGACCCAGTATGACCGCGGATTCCGTTCGGTTTCCGGCCTGGACCCAGCGTGACCGAAAATTCCGTCTGGTTTTCCAAATTAGATCCAGTGCTTCCCTGACCCACTCCTGTTTTCGACTCAGACAGACCCAGTCGGACTCCAGGCAGTTTTCAAATTAAGTTCATAAAACAAAGGGCTCAAATAAATTCTAGAAATCTCCTCATGCAACAGTTGCGAAGCCAGGATGAGAGGGACCTCCCGCGGGCCTCCACAGGTTAGGAGAAAACACTGAGCTCACGGACACAGCAGGTGGGTCCATCTGGGTGCTCTTTGTTCGGGGGGTCGCCGGGGGTGTCCTTCATTTCTGCCTTCTGAAGCCGGAGTTGTTAAAAGCAAAACTGAGATGTATTAAATTTTTTAAGAGCTTATTGGAGCAAAAATGAATTTAAATCAAGCATCATCCAACTTTGCAGACAGAAGCTCCAAGGAGATGTACAAGATGCAAGACTTGCAGGCAGAAAGGAGCAGGAACAGGGAAGTGACAGGAGGCAAAATCCAGGTTGGTTATTGCGTGGTGGCGTTCCTTTAGAGGGTGGCAGGGGTCTATCTGGCGGATTACCTAGCTAGTGCTGATGAGGGGATTCCTGATTGACTGGCTTAAGAGTCCATTTCTGGAAGAGCTAAACTTAATTAAGTCTCAGTTTGGTGACATGGGGCTTAGCATAAACTGTTCACGTTGGGGCCTGCTGCCTTGCATTTAACAGAATTACAGCTGCCATAATAATGACAGTGGCTAAGATTTGAGTCCCTATCATGTGCCAGGCATTATACTAAGAGTTATACAAATGGTTGCCACATTTTTATCGTCACCATGATCCCCCAAGGTATGGGTCTTCCTATTATTTCCATTTTTTGAGACCAGGAAACCCAGGCAAAGAGAGATTTTAAGTAATTGTCCGTGGTTATATAATCGAGCCAAAATGTAACCATTTTGGTTACATAACTGGAATGTCTATCTCCAGAGCACGTATACTTAACCGCTGGGACAAATCTCTTGTGTACCTGGGCAAGGTTTTGTAATATATATGCCCCAAAATGAAACAGTTGGATCACAGGGTGTAAGTATTCTATTAATTTTTGTGCCCTTTTTCCAGTTTATGTATTCCCACCAGCACTAAATGAGTGTTTTAGGTTCCGCTCTCTCTCCTCATGCAGAGAGCTTACAATATTATGCATAATCTCACCTGGCCATCTGTACTTGCTGACCATCTGAAGCCTAGGAGGTCTGTGTCTTCAGCTCCACTTACCACACTGAGCTTTCTTTTGTTGTTGTTCTTTTTTCATTTTTTTAAAGATGGTTGTCTTTTAAATTTATCTCTTTTATAGTTAATCTTAATTGTTACATGTTTGGGTAGAAAGCTTTCTCAAAACATGAACTTTTTGAACCACTTGGATTTTCATTCTGTTCATCTTCTTCTATAACCACCAAGTACTTCTTAAAACTCTTCTCCTTTTCTCCATAATCAAAGATTCAGCATGTACGTGTTGATCAGCTTTCTGATGAACAAGTCACTGCGCAAGATACAGGGTGTACAAAAACAAATAAGGCAGAATTCCTCTCTCTGAAGACCTTGCAAAGGAATTAGTCTTATAAACAGCTCATTATGATGAAATGTGATAAGTACTAGAGTGGAAGCATAATCAGATACTATGAGAATATACATGACAAAGTATTTATTTTTGCTTTAGGTGGGGTTTGGGATGGTGACATATAAACTGGGAATTGACCATGCATAGGGTTTTCTTAAACTCTGAGGAAAAAGGGAAGGTATTTAGCAAAAGGAGGAATATAAACAATTACTTGAAGGCCTGAAAGTTTGTAACATTTTCAAGAATCAGCAGGTTGGACAGTTCATGCGGTAGATGCTGGAAATTGGGAAAAGAAATTATAGCTTAAAAAGCAGTGGGTTGGGCCGCTGCCTTCGGCTCAGGTCATGATCTCGGGGTCCTGGGATCGAGTCCCGCGTCGGGCTCTCTGCTCAGCGGGGAGCCTGCTTCCTCCTCCTTCTCTCTCTACCTGCCTCTCTGCCTACTTGTAATCTCTCTATGTCAAATAAATAAATAAAATCTTTAAAAAAAAAAAAAAAAAGCTGAGAAGCCAAGTTGGCCAAAATGTTGGAAGTGGTTGCCTAGGGTGGCAACTGAGAGGAGGAAGAAAAGGTTACTGCTCACTACTACCTCCCTGGTTTGGCTTTTACTGATTTTGTATACAGTCTAATTTTTTTTTTTTAAGATTTTATTTATTTATTTGAGAGAGAGAGACAGTGAGAGAGAGCATGAGCGAGGAGAAGGTCAGAGAGCGAAGCAGACTCCCCATGGAGCTGGGAGCCTGATGCGGGACTCGATCCCGGGACTCCAGGATCACGCCCTGAGCCGAAGGCAGTCGTCCAACCAACTGAGCCACCCAGGCGTCCCTATACAGTCTAATTTTACACATCACTTTTTTCTTAAAGATTTTTTTTTTTACCACCATAACTCTTAATAATTTATACCACTTTTTAGACAAAGACTCCTTTTTCCCCAGTATAATGACTTCCCCCTTAAAGTCCATTAAATGAGCATACTAAACAAAGTTATATTTTCAACATGACTGCTTCAAGCAAAGGCACAGTTACAAATTTATTTTGTACAATAGTTTCTAGTCAAAGAATATTACACGGAACAATATTACACGGAACAAATTTGAAATGCATGCTAAGTTTGGATGAACCCAGATGTGTTGCTCTGCCTGTGGATGCCAAGCAAGAGGAATAAAGCTGTATTCTCTTTACTATTCCTTCCTGTGTATGTAAACTGTTGCCTCATGCTTTAAAGCATGTAGTTTTCTACCCAAAGACTCTAGTCTTTTCTATTTATGTCAAAGCCTTCCTTATCAGGTAGTTATTTTAGAGTTTAAGTCTCAAGGGAAAGAGAGTTATCAAGCCCATATGATTTCGATATTGAATGCCTGCCCAGTATTCAAACACTTGACTTTCTACTACCTTTTGAAGAACGATACTTCACTCTTCTCCTCTAGCCATCATAAATCTTTCTCCTTTGAAAATATAATAAAACCTCATTATGTTACCTTATATGTACAAACAGTATTCAGTTTCAAAGTATTTGTTATTAACTTTATTGATTGATGTCTTATCTGAGAAACATGTCAGTTTATTAGATTGATATGGACACTTCCATATTTAATAGCTTTTCACTTATGACCATTATTTTTATGAATACATTAAAGTCTACAGAAGGAATAGATGCATTTGGATTCCCTATATGACCTCATTTGTAAGAGCATAACTAATTAAAAAAAATTCTAGTCTACTGGAATTCAGCCTACTTATGTAGATTCACAATATTATGCCTGTCGTGTCTAATTCCAAGAAGAGGATTCAGTGCCAATCCCTTAAACAGAAGCAGATAAGTTTTTGAAAAAAATTATTATATTAGTTATTTCATCAAAGGATGTGCCCCCCAAAAACCAGTCGGGAACGGTAAGAGTGAGGGCTGCTGGGGGTCCCAGTAGCCAGAGATACAGGACTATCTTTTATTATCTATCCTGGCACTCTTGTCTGTCTCATTCTTATCTACCCCTACTTCACATCCCGGTTCCAAGGACAGATAACTAATTGGCATTGACTGGGTTATTTCTACCCTTCAGTGAGTACTTTGAATGGGAAATAGTTTCTCAAAGTAGGTTTTTAAAATAACTATAAAAATGACCTGAGTGTTCTCAATATAGGAAAAAGAATAGATACCCATCAGATTCTGTCAGTAGTCTACCAGCACGCACGCACACACACACACACACACCTGTTTTCCTACATATATGAAAAATTTTAAATACCCTCAGTCAATACACCAAATCTATCTCAAACAGAATGTACTTAGAGCAGCATGGAGTAGATTAACTGAATGATAACCATTTAGAGCATTCGGCTTCAGGTCTGGAATCTATAGATGTTATGTCAGCCTTGTTTCTAAAGCTACTCATAAAAGCCTTACCAGCTGTTTATGCCTTCCCTGAAGAACGCTTTGTATGTGGTGGTGTTGTCATTGTTATTTTCCTAACATCTCTTTAATAGTGGTGGCCGTTTTGTAACATTCACATGGGACGTAAATACTATTAGCCTTGGAGCTCCATTTGGGCAAGCCATTACCAGTGCCTGTGAATCAGTACTGAAAAGTCTTAGATGATCTTTCTTTAAAGAAATAGCAGGTAAGGAGAGGTATAATTCAAAATACCCTCCATTGGAAGGACTGTCTTTCTTCCCTGTCTTTTAGGGCCACAAACAAATAGGACTATAATTTGGTAGTAATCTATATTAGCTATTGGAGAGGAACATGGAGAACCATCTGAAAACCAAACCAGTTTTTCATCCCCAGTCTTCCAGTTGAAAGGAGTTGCTGGTGAATCTACAGATACAGATTTAGGAAGAAGTCCATCTCTTAAATGATTGGTATGCCATAAATCTCTCAAATTCTTCCATGTGGCAGAATACCAGCTATTCACCAAAATTGTCATTCTTTTATTCTCGAAATTATTTCTAGGCTATACCTGGCAGCTTCCTTTCTAGTGAAATGTGACCATATGACTGACTTCTACCTCACAGAATGTAGGTAGAAATGGTCACTACCATTTCAGACCAAGACATTTAAAAGTTTTGTGCTTCTTTTACAGTTTTTTCCCCCCTATTTTAATCTTCTCTGGTACATCCCTGTAGATGTAGAGGACAACAGTGCTCTAGGGAATGGCAGAGATTGAAGAGGCAATGATTCTGGATCTCTGAACCACTGTGTAGATGAATGCTGCCAGCCAGGAACATGCACACTGGGACTGTCATGTGAGTGAGAAATCAACATCTATTGGGTTAAATGCCTGAAGCTTTATTATAGAAGTTAGTATTCATTCCTGTTTTGAGGAACACTAATGTCTTGCATTTGGCTCTTTCTACTATAATGGTCTTCATGCCAAGGGTCAGTGAACTAGCATAGGGATTCTTCCAGTAGCCAAAGATGTCCATCCAAGTGTATGCCAGTAAGCTGGGAAAATAGTCACTGGAAAGGTTTGTTGTTCCACTGCCCTTGGCAGGTACTCCATTTTGGCACTTGACCCCATAAGCCTCATTCTGTCAGACCACAGTGACTTTATGGCTTACTGGAACCTTATAACATTAGGTATAACTCAAGATCCAATTCTTCCTAAAAGGTTTAGGTAATTGTCTTTCCTGTTTTTCCCCATGAACATTACCTTATGTTGATTTGAAAGGCTGAGGGAAGGCTCTAGAGAACATGATGCAGTGTTAGGTGGTACAGTATATCCTAACTTAACATGTGTGATTTTTACTTTATTCTAGGATCTCTAAGTGTGGGGAGTTGGCTCAGAGGCCATGACTGTTATGTGGAGAGCTCAGTTTGGTCTCTAGAATATTTTTGGTTATACAAATTCTGTAAAACTGTAGTATCTATTACTTGTATTTGATTAATAAACCTCAGCTAAAAGTCTCTGCATATCTGGAATTCTTGAAACTTGCATGATGATGCTGACTCTCTTGTTTGCTATGAAAACCAGGGATGGTATTCTGCTTGTACACGCTGGTCCTTTGCAGTGGCCAGGATCCATTTTGATTCTTGGGGCCTGCATCCTATTGGCCATTAACGATTTTGAATGTATCCCCTGATAATAAAGATGCATGCTATACTTCTGCCACCATCTGAACTTGGCAGGTCAAAGTTCTTTCCATTGCTATTGAAATCAGCAAGCCCAATTATAAGGGTCGAGGACTAGATGGGATTATGTGTGTTTCAGGGGATATATATTCTGGGAAAAATAAAGTTATATATCTCACTCCCATGGTTTTGATATATGAAAAATTTATATCTACTATAAAAATTTAAAATTAAAATCTGATTTAAAATATCTTAAACGACATTATTCAGTTAATTACAACTTATGAAAATTTTGTACTCGAGGGGCTCCCAGAAAGAAATGTAAGTTTGGCCATCATGAAAAAGCCACACTTCGCTGGTATTATTTGCCCATGTTTTTGCAACTTTTGAAAGTTCAGTAATTCGAATCTTATCTTTGCTGAATGTTTGAAAAGAAGCTAACATTCCAGGAAGATGTTAACCCATTACTCTGCTACTTACCTCCGTGTACACATGTAACCTACTATGAGATGCATGGGGAAAAAAGTTATAGATGCAACAGGAGGTCCAGTAAAAAGGTTTTAAAGTCATTCCTTTTCAGTTAAGTAAGGACTTTGTCATGTGTTAAGAGTCAAAGAGTGAGAAACGAATGATGAGTTTGAGGGTAGTGCTGAATAGTTGAAAGTTTACAATTAGATTTAGGGAAGTAAGAATGGATTAGATGGGTAAAATGACTACCACTTAGCGATAACCCTTCTTTCTCACACAGCTGAGAGGTAATGATCTTGACTGGCATTGAAGCCAGGCTACCATGAGGTCCAGACTGCTTCTGCTCTCCTATATTGCCTGCTGTGGGTACCTTGGGGAGCTCTTTCCGTATCACTCCGGAGCTGGTTAGTCAATAAATGATGTGTGCTGCAGGTGGTAAGATGGACCTACAATGGTGGAATCCAAATGAATATTCTGTTTAATTGATATTCCAATTCTGAGTAATTAAGAAAAATGGTGAGGTGGTAGTTAATACCCTGTGGTTGTAGTACTAAAAGTGAAATGTAGTAGAAGGCTTCCTTAGATCTCAGAGTGAGTAGCATGCACCAATACAACATGGAAAATCATACATTCTGTATGTTTTTTTCTAGTGAGAAATGGGAGCACCTCAGTGGTGGAGTCGGGTAGGCATCGGACTCTTGGTTTTGGCTCAGGTTGTGACCTCAGGGTCCTGAGATGGAGCCCGGTATTGGACCCTGTTCTCAGCATGGAGTCTTGCGTAGGACTCTCCTCTTCTCTCTCAGCCCCTCCCCATTCAGGGCGGGCTCTCTGTTACTCTCATGCATGCTTGCTTGCTCTCTCTCAAGTAAATAAGTAAATCTTAAAAAAAAAAAAAATGAAGTGGGAGAAACAGCATAACTTGGTCACATACTCCAAGGAGGGGTAAAAGGATTTATCGTCTCAGTATTGAAAATTTTTTGTGATTTTTTTAATCACCAGATTTTTAATGTGGAACAAACACTTAAGGACTTTGTTATCATTGGCGTGACATTTTTGTCACTCAGTGTAATTTGAAACTGTGATACGATATGACTTTAAGGGAGATTTTAACAACCTCACTTCTTTGTTGAGATAATGCCTAAAATAGAGGATCATCTATTTTTTTCCTCCAGTTAAACTTGACACTACAGTGAAATCTGAGTGATTATTATTGCCTTTCCTTTTTAAAAGGATCTGTTTAAAGGGCCAAATATGGCAGTAGTCTTTGAAAATTCTCTTTAGGTTCAACTCCAGGCAGCTCAGATCTTTTATAAAAACCCCAGCCCTTGCTGGGTCCCTTAAGAGTAATCAACCTATGATCTGTAATATGAAACTTCTGTCTGAATTGTTAACTTCCCCCAGATGGGGCAAACCACAGTATCTTGTAATGCACTAATGGTATCAAAATGCGTAAACATCAGATGCAACTGCGTGCTCACATTTGATACCAATCTGGTATTATAATAAAGGAATTATAATGTGGGGCACTAGGGAAATCACAGTACATCTTCAAGTCCTGCTTACTACTGCTTGATGATTTCCTAAAGGCTTCTTTAAACCAAACTCCCCTCCCAGGCTTGAATAATAGGATCATAACAAAGAGATAAGGCAGAAATTAGAATTTAGGACTCCCCAGTATTAATGACTAATGGATTCCCCATTTACCATCAAGCACTTTAACCACTGCTGATTGGCTCATGGGGAATATTACTTTCCTTCTAGTCTTAAACGAAATATAGATAATAAAAATAATTTAAGAAGCTTCTTTTCGGGATCGGCTCTTAACTCATATTGACAGTCTTGGAAAGTCATGTAACTACTGAACTTTGAAAGACAAATAAAACTACTAAACGTTTTTTAAAAGATTTTATTTATTTATTTGACAGAGCGATCACAAGTAGGCAGAGAGGCAGGCAGAGAGAGAGAGGGAAGCAGGGTCCCTGCTGAGCAGAGAGCCCAACACGGGACTCCATCCCAGGGCCCTGGGATCTAGACCTGAGCTGAAGGCAGAGGGTTTAACCCACTGAACCACCCAGGCGCCCCTAAACACCATTTTTTTAAATGCAAAATTCTTTCTATGAGATTAGACTGTAAAAAAAAAAAAAACAAACTTCACAATGTTGTGTTCAAATGCTTTCACTCATAATTTTCTAACTTTCATCAATATTTTGTATTAAATGAAAAAATTAACACCCTATGCTTTTCCTAAGAACACCTCTTTCTAAATTGTTAAAAATTTTACAAAATTAAAATGTATGACTTAGACATATAAACAATCTTCCAGATGCTCAGAGGCTGCACTTTTTTCCTCATCATTTACAAAATGTAGAGAAGAGAAAATTGTTTTGAAAATATACAGAGTTGTAGAATTTCTGTTGCTATAGTATTTCTACAACAATTGCAAAAGGGAATTCTAAACACTTCTTATCTCATCTTCTTATTAAATGAAATGAATCCAGAACTCTAGCTGTCCTTTTGCATCTTATAACTTCTACCGCATATATTTTAAGAACGAATTAACTCAGCACAATTAGTATCCTTTCCATTCCACATCTTTTAAGCTAAAGCCTACTGGAGAATTGACAGCTCTAAAAAAATATTTTTCCCAAATTAGATACATTAATGAATATACTTGATTCTAGGGAATGTTATCAGGGCTGTCAGTGAAAGTAGGTATCTCATAAAATGGAATTTGGTGACGTATTCACACATGTTTCATATTGCACAATAACTTTCCTAGTCGTACCTCAGAGAAAACACCAACAGCCACTGCAACTTTTCATTCCTCCCTGAATGACAGAAGAATTTTCAGAGAAGACAGGTTTAGAGGTCTTTGCATATTTGATCCAAGTGTTCATTTCTCTTTTGACATATTATATGATTTTAGGCCTCAATTATAAACAAACAAACAAAATATATAGCATTCTAACACAAAGTTACAATGTATGGGGAGCCAGAGCATGACAAATCTGAATTTTAGGTTTCACGAAAGCCAAGGGAAAAAACAAAAGAAAACAAGGAATTTTCCTGCAAAACCTGAATGTTTACATAGAAAGTTTACTGCATATAACCTTTGGGTGTTGTGGAATGTCATAACTACCACTAGGTCAGACAAGCTTCATTCTTCTCAAAGATGATAGAGGATTATTTTTTTAGTATCATCGACAAAGTGTAGTTTCAAAATGTAGGAGTCCTATCTTCTCTATTGAACAATATATTTTTTTAAGATTTTATTTATTTATTTATTTATTTATTTGACAGAGATATCACAAGTAGGCAGAGAGGCAAGGGGGAAGCAGGGTCCCTGCTGAGCAGAGAGCCCATTGTGGGGCTCGATCCCAGGACCCGGAGATCATGACCTGAGCCGAAGGCAGAGGCTTTAACCCACTGAGCCACCGAGGCACCCCGAACAATATTTTTTCCTTATCAGTGTGCTGAACTACTTCTGACATTTTTTTTTTTAATATAGAAGTAAAACTTGAAGGCCATGCGTCCAAGAATGAGACTCTAAACAGAAAAACTGAAGAATATCTTATTGCCTACAGAGTTTGTCTACTTGGGGAGGGGAAAATAGCAATAGGAAAGAACCACATTTATAAATCATTCCCTCCTTTGGAGTCTGCTTATTGCTTATTGGGTATAAAGAGCCTGACATTGAGCAGTACACAGCTGCCTTGGGTGTGCTGGTAGGAATTATAACTTGGTGACAGACTTTAGAGAGCTGCATACACTGTGTGAAGGTTTTGCCAACCAGAGAGGCTTCTGGCAATGGCAATATCTGAGCTGTGGCTCAGAGGTGCAGATTTAGCTAGGGGAGTGAGCATTTTGAGAAGAGGATATTCAAAGGACAGTCTCCTCCCCTCCTCCAAACAAAGCCCCAAGCATGAGGAGATGCAAAGCAAGAGGTGTCAAAAATTACACTCAGTTGGCTGTAGAGAGCTAAATTCTTTATGACCTTGCAGATATGCTTAGATGTTTGGGCTTCTTCCTAAGTTAATGGATAGTCATTGAATAATTTTAAACAGGAAAGTGATGTGTTTGAGACAAGTCATTTTGGTGAATGCTATTGGGAGGGGGGCGAAGGAAGCAGGGTTCTGGAGGGCTTCAGGGGCTACTGCTTGCAGTCTGTCTGTGATATGATGAGGGTCTGCCCAAGGGGATGGACAGAAGTGGACAGATTTGAGAGGATCAGCAACAAGGGGAGAGGTAGGAATCTAGTCTATTCTGTATGTTTACTTTGGGAGACTAGGCTGATGGTATTGCATCTTACTAAGAGAGGGAAAGTAGGAGAAGGCTGGGGCTCACCAGGGATGCTGAAATAGAGATTGCATTTGGGTACCATGCTGCCTTGCTGCACCTTCAAATGAATTCAGCTGAATCTGGCTGAGAGGGGCTAGCTGGCCAGGACCAAAGCTTTATTTCCGGTGCTCAATTTAGATTAGCAGAGGAAACTTGAATTATTGGCCTCTATGGAAGCCACTGACTCCAGAGGAGAAATTCTCCCTTCAGCAATGCTGGGCACTAGTCCATTTGGAACAAAAATTGCTGGAAGAGGAAAAGACAAAAACTTCATTTGGATATAGTAAAAGGAAAGAGGATATTTTAAAATTGAGTAAAGAAAGAAGAGTTAACACAAGAATTACACTCTGTAGCAAAACTCCATTTTATGTATAGTTGTTAAAATGTAAAGAAAAGATATTTATGTGGAAAGTTTATACAGATTTTGAGTTTGTGCCTTGACTCACAAAAGCTCACTTTGTAGCTTTTTTCGCTTAGTTGGCTTGCTAAATGTAACATTTGATTCTGTGCCGTCTTTCAGAATTAATCAATGGTTTCACTAGTTTAGTTGTACCTAATTTGAGGGTTCCATTTGTGGCAGCATTCCTGTACTCAGTTACTTTTTATCTGTTGAATGACTGTTTGGGGCCATCTAAGGCAGGGAAGGTTTCTGGGATCTGTGAACTCGTGAAATTACATATAAAACTTGTGCATAGGTGGTTGGAAAGCACTCTGGAGTTAGGGCTTGAGCATGCCTGGGGTCAGGATTTTCCAGGTCTCAGTCACAAATCCTGCAAAGCTCCCCCTGTCCCTTTGCTCTCACTTATGTTAGCGTGGGGCAGAGATTCTGGCTCAATATTATCTGACTTTCTGTCATACTTGGTTGCTGGCTGCAGGCAGAAAGGCTGGGCCTCTTTTAACAAAGCCATATATTCTTCCCTTCCTGCCTTCAGATGGCCCAGTCGCAACAAAGTCGCTGTCTCTTCTAAAGTATGAAAGAGTTTTGTCTCTCTTTGTTCTTGGTTGTAAGCAATGGAAAACAATTCTGTCTAAGGAGAAAGAATTCACTGAAAGGATATATGGTGGGACATAAGAGGAGGGCAGGAAGTAGGAGCACAGGCAGAGCCTCACCTTTAAAATGCTCTGGTGAGGGCATGGCCACTGGCTGAGAGCGTCCCGACAGTAAACCTTTTATCATGGCCCATCTCTGCCACGGAACCCTGCATCACAAGCTTCATCTGTGTGTCATTCACAGAAGGTATGAAAGCTGGGAAAAAAGAGCCTGGTGACTGAGTCTAGGCCACGTCCCTATCATAGCTGCTGCTGTAGGAGGAAGTGTACTTGGCTTTGGTGGACCCTTGTATTGGTAGGTGTGTGGTGCTTCCATCAATGCTCATATAGCAAAGATTCCTTCCAATTAGAAGGGGTTTGTATAGACAACAAGTGACAAAAATTCACTACAGTTTGCCGTTTTGGCTACCTCTCTTTTCTTTCTGCATATATTTATTTTGAAAAATGTCTTCACCCAACATGATGTCACTATTTCATAGACAGTTTAAGATGCACCTCTTCCCTCCCCTTTGGGAGAAAACCCATAGTGAGTCAGGCTGTAATCCAGAATTTCTGGGTGATGTCCACTTGCTCTAGTTTTGCACAATCCCACTTCAGAATCCTGCCACTGAAGGCATGCATTACATCATTAGTAATTACCAAAAACCTCCCGCAAGTAAAGGGAACTTCATTAAATTGTGTAAAAGTAGCCCTGACTCAACAGGAAAGAAATAAAATAGGTAGAGGCATTAGTCTTTGTTCCTACATCTGGCCACGAGTCAGAAGCTGGTATTTATGACTTTCTTCCTCCACCATGCATTTCTGTTTGCATTGCCTTCTGCTAGTACCTCAGCTGGCTGGGATTCTTTACCCAGTGGGGTCACTCAAACCTTCATTCCTGAAGGATCTAAGCATTTGGTGGTTCTGCCTGAATAGATTGCCAGAGTCTTTGATTAACTTTTAGCACTGGACTTGGTAATATGAGAGGGTGTTCTGTTTATTCTCCTCCCTGCTCCCATTGTATAACAGCAATCCTGTTTCTTTCTTAAGAACTAGAATCAATCAAACCAGGCTAAAACACTCCTTTTCTTTTCTTTTTTTTTTTTTCTTTCTTGCTTCTTCCTTCACATGGCATAAGGAACATAAAATGGCCCAATGGAAGTCTCAGCTCCATTAAATGTTGGAAGCTTTCCTCTCTTTTCTCTATACCAGCAGAGTCTGGAAATGAAGGGATGGAAAGCAAAATTTTGCAAGGTGTTTATTACTAATTAAGTAATTGTGAATAGCATCATCTTTCTAGCCCTTGGTTCCTGGATTAGTACACTCTGGTTTTGGGAAGAACAATCACTTACTACTACTTGCTGGTTCAGAACAGTTAATGCTTCTACAGAACTGCAGAGTGAATTTTCAATGAATTTCTCCTACATGATGACTTAAATCAATCTTCACCAGTCTGTTTCACCTCTTTTTGGCTCTGGATGATTGACACATGACAAAAGCAGCATCTCCATGGGTCATGTTGAATGTAAAGTAAATGCTTCCGTTGGAAGCAGTGCTGTATGGAACATCCAAACCGGGCTTAGCAGGAGGTGAACAAATGCCCATTTGCTTTAATTCTGTTAATACTAGTCGATCACGCTAGAATCCTAGGTTCTCAGGAATTAATGTTGACTCAGTGTTTTATATTTCTTTAAATATTTGGATACTTTTCTTTTCTTATAACACAGTCAGCCTGCCAAGTGCCAAAAGTTATACAGCTAGAAAGCAGTAGAGCCAGAATTTGAATTCAGATAGACTGACTCCCAAATACAAGCCCTTATCGCTATATAATGCACCTCCTAGAAAATTCAGAATTTGTTACTTAAGATTTTATTATCCTTCAAGGTCATTAATAAAGAAGAGCCTTGGGTCTATGAAATGACCCTGGTCTAGGAATTGGGTGAGAGGTCAATAATTTAATTGCTATTTTGATGCTATTTTTTATGAGACCCAGAAGCTTTTCTTTTTTCCTTCAATTGTGTAAGTCAAGTAAGACTTTACTGCATTATCCTTCTGTTTCAACCCCAGAAATCCCATAGTTGGGGGTTGCCAAAAATGTCATTAGAACATTCTGATTGCTGTCATAACCATGCCTCCTTCCCCTTTGAGAATTAAGGGCCACATTATGGACAGCTTACCGGATCAGAGAAGCTGATTCATTGGGCACTTTACCCACTTGTATCCCCAAGAAAATATTTTTCTAAGGTCCTGCTGCTATTCTCACTAATGTATATCACAAACTTTGATGAAAGAAGTGAGTTCCGGACCCTCCCAAGGAACACATGGAGTGGATTAGACAGTTTGCACATGGTCAGTTGACTATGGTCTCCCTATTTTCTGGTCTTTACATTCTTTACTTTTTGGCATACCAAAGAATGTATGGTAGATACATGGATAGGGTGTAGAAAAATAAATTCTTATTATAACTATAGTTTTACTAGATAGAAAAACTTTTCAGTTATAAATTATCAAAGAAAATGCATACACACACTTTTAAGAGCCAAGTAAGACAATTAGTCTTATGCCAATGAAAGCAGCCCCCTTCATACACCCCCTGTGCCCAATTTCTGCTTTCAGGGACAGGGATTACTATCAGCTCTTTTTACTGCTGTATCTCTAAATAATATGCTTATCTAAGTAATTTAGCTCTCAATTTTTCAATTATAAACATTATCTATTACTATCAATATAGCTGTAGCAGTGTTTGACCAAATCAATGTTGAATGTCTACATTCTTTTGACTACATTAATGTTGTTATCAGCTGTGCTTGTAGTATGGTAATATTCTAGTTCTAATAAAGCTTTCAGGGTTTTTTTTTGGTGTTAATAATGAATTGTTTTACCATTTTTGCTTTTTTTTAATATACACTTATTACTAACAATCACTAAATTCTTCAGATGTATGAGCTCCTCACAATAAGATCATAAATCAAGCGCCATAGATAATCTATCAATCTTTCTCTCTCTCTCTCTCTCTCTATCTCTATTTAACAACATCCTTTTTGAGCTCTCTGCTTTGCAGTATTTGTTATCTAGACAAGTTTCACTTTTGTCATCCTGGGGCTTCTTACTGTTATTAAAACTGGGAATTTTCTTTATATTGCCCCTACATTGAATCTCTCGTTTCCTGGATGCCATATCTTTCTTTTTTCTTACTGCTTTGTATCGGTAGAACACATCTACTGAGAAAACTTTATTTATAGGCAAATTTTCTGATTCTTAATCTGAAAATAACTTTATTTTATCCTGACATTATCCTCTAGTCTAAGGTTATTATGTTTTTTCATCTTTTTGGTACCTGATCTCTTGAAGTCAACAAGGTTTTTGGGTTTTGTTTGTTTGTGGTTTTTTTTTTAAGATTTTATTTATTTATTAGACACAGAGAGAGAGATCACAAGTAGACAGAGAGGCAGGCGGGGTGGGGGGGAAGCAGGCCCCCTGCTGAGGAGAGAGACCAATGCCAGGCTCAATCCCAGGACCCTGAGATCATGACCTGAGTTGAAGGCAGAGGCTTAACCCATTGAGCCACCCAGGTGCCCCCTGTTTTTGTTTTCTTAAGTCAGCAATGTCTGAGGTTGGTTAAAAAAAATTTGAAGTATACAGAAGACTTGAAAGAATTTTATAGCACATATCTGTATAGTCTTTCCTAGATTCTACTGTGAACATTTTAATCACCTTGTTTTTATTACATATCTGTCCATTTATTCATCCTTCTATCCATCCATCAAACCATCTTGGCTTTTTTGATAAATAAGGAAGTTGCAGAAATCAGATACTTCAGATTAAATATTCAGATATTTCAGCATGCATATCAACTAGAGTTCAATATTTGTTTATAGTTTTTGTTTTGTGGCAAAATTTTCATGTGATGAAATGGACACATCTGAAGCCTACCATTAGATCAATTTAATGCAATCCAGACCTCTGTCAAAGTATAGAACATTATCATCACTATAGAAAGTTATGTCATGGGGCACCTGGGTGGCTCAGTGGGTTAAGCCTCTGCCTTCAGCTCGGGTCATGATCCCAGGGTCTTGGGATCGAGCCCCACATCAGGCTCTCTGCCCAGCAGGGAGCCTGCTTCTCCCTCTCTATCTGTCTGCCTCTCTGCCTACTTCTGCCTACTTGTGATTTCTCTCTCTGTCAAATGAATAAATAAATAATCTTTAAAAAAAAAAAAAGAAAGTTATGTCCTATTGCTTCCAGTCAGTGCCTATCCCTAACCCCTCGAGGCAACTGTTACTCTGATTTTTTTCTCATCATACATTAGTTTTACCTGCTCTAGAACTCCATATAAATGGAATCATGTTGTATCTATTCCTTTGAGTCTGAATTTTTTGAATCTGAATGTTTTTGAGATACATGAGTAATTGCATTAGTTGGGGGCTCTGAGAAACAGAGAGACAGGATTGGATGTGTAAGAAAAATGTGGAAACACTTACAACAGAAAAAGGGAAAGGAGTCCACATAGGTAGAGAGATCTTTCAGTCCTTCATGTGGGTCTGACACCTGTGGTGGAGAAGAGGCTTTAAAGGCTTTAAATTCACCTTTAAAGGTGAATAGGGAGAGCCTCAGACTACAGAGCAGCTCTGAGAAAGTTTCAGACAGAAGGATGGGGAGTTCTCAAGTCAGAGTTGCCTTCTAAAGTAGTCCCAAGGTTTCCAGCATTACACCTACTGTGTCCGGTCATCTGTTAGAAGCAGCCATAAGAAGCTGAATTCAGAGGGGCAGCCGTGGGGCTGATGGAGGTTATGTTCCTCCCGGTGGGAGGAAGTGTCTCTATTCATGACCACCATTGCTTGAATAGAATAGAACACTATGTATTTATTTATTCTTCTAGCAATAGGAACCTAGACTGTTTCCATTTTGGGCTATTGTAAACAAAATTTCTATCAGTATTCTCATATAATTCTTTCTGTAGGCATATGATTTTATTTCTTTACTGTCGATACCTAAGGGGAGCATTGTTAGATCATGGGCTTAGGTATATATTTGTTTTTTTATAAGAAATTGCCAGAGATTTTTCCCAAAGTGGTTGTATACTTTTTTACTCCCACCAGTAATGTTTAAGAATTATAGTCGCTCCATGTATTGACTAATATTTTGTGTTTTTAACTTTAGCTATTCTGATGAGTGGTAGTTGTATCCCATTGTTATTTTAATTTGTATTTATCATGTGTCTAGTGAGCACTTTCATGTGCTTTTTGATCATTCATTTATTTCCTTTCTGAAGAAGACAACTGGGTTTTTTACTTTCTTGAACAGAATAGTCTGTGGACCATACTTCTCAACATGTATTCCTCTAATTTTCCTTCAAAATCTAGATCACAAAATTAAATATGAGCGGAGAAGTTTTGGTTAACTAAAATCAATTTTTTAATGATGTGAACTCTGAATCATATTCTGAGAAACGATGTAATGTTCATTTTTCAAAATAGCCCGTTTGCTCTTTTTTAGTTGAGAAATGTGTCAAACAGCTGTATGGGTCTCAGCTTCCATGAGTTCAGTATAGAAGACAGGAATGAGAAGATTGGCACCCAGAGAAAACTGCTTATTTAGAGCATAAGTCAGGACCTTTCTGGAGTGGTTTGTTTACAGAACTCTGAGATGGGATCCAGGTGGGGTCTCTGATTGCAGGCATCAGATGTAGGCAGTTGCATGTACTTCTACTTACTGTAAAAGGAAGTGCATGCTCTGTCCAGTTGAGAAAAAGAAAAAAAAATGAGACTCCTTCTCCCCTTATTTCAATATTAACGGTGGGCTACATTGGGCCAAGAACATGGGGTTTTAAGTCAGAGAGATCTTGTTTTGAACCCTGATCCACAATTTTCCTTCATGTCACCTTGGGAAAATTTTTTTTTTCAATTTATTTATTTTCAGAAAAACAGTATTCATTATTTTTTCACCACACCCAGTGCTCCATGCAAGCCGTGCCCTCTATAATACCCACCACCTGGTACCCCAACCTCCCACCCCCCCACCACTTCAAACCCCTCAGATTGTTTTTCAGAGTCCATAGTCTCTCATGGTTCACCTCCCCTTCCAATTTACCCAAATTCCCTTCTCCTCTCTAACGCCCCTTGGGAAAATTACCTAAAATCCCCGAGTCCCATTTTTTTTTCTTATTTTAGAAGATATTTATTGCTTTGAAACAAACCATCCTAAAACAGAGTGGCTTAACACAATAGGAATTCACTATTTTTTATACATCTGTAGTATGAATGGATGTTTTTGCCTAATATAGGGTTGTCTGGAGGCACTGGGATGGTTGGAAAGTACAAAATGGTCTCATTTAAATGAATAACAACTGATACTAGCCCCTGACTGTGAGTTTAGTGGAGGTCCTAGTTATCCTCCACCTGAGATCCCCGCATGGATTCTCTTTCTCTCTTTTGTTTTTTCATTTTTTTTTTTTGTAGTGTTCAGTGATTTATTAGTTGCATATAACACCAAGGGCTCATCACAACAGGTATCCCCCTTAATATCCATCACCCAGTTACCCCATCTTCCCACCCTCCTCCCCTCTGTAACCCTCGGTTTGTTTCCTGGAGTCCAGAATTTTTCATAGTTTGTCTCCCTCTCTGATTTCTTCCCATTCAGATTTCCCTCCCTTCTCCTATGTCCCTCCACAGTATTCTTTATGTCCCACATATGAGTGAAACCAAATGATAATTGTAATTCTCTGGTTGACTTATTTCACTTAACATAATCCCCTCCAGTTCCATCCATGCCGATGCAAATGGTGGGTATTCATCCGTTCTGATGGCTGAGTAATATTTCATTGTATATACATACCACATATTCTGCATGGATTCTTGGGCATCCCCAGAATTGGGTTCTAAGAGGGAGCATTTCAGGAAGAAAAGTCCTAATGTGCAAGCCCTTATCAAGCCTTTGCTCACTTTATGGGTGTGAGCGTTTTAGTGGCCTAGTCTAATGTTGCAAGCCTGTAGTCACACAGGGGAAAGACTACTGGAAAGTATGCTTTATTGAAGACCATTTTATTGAAGTTTACCACAACTTTCAACTTTCCTTAAATATTCCTTGCTCTCAATCTCTGCTTACAGAGCTATTTATTTAATTTTATTTTTTCCTTAGTGATTCCGTGATTCCTTCTATAATGCTATGTTCATAGTCTTTCAAAAATTTCCTCTCCTATCTTTTGGTCCTGATCTAATGTTTGAATAAAAGTTAAAGTAAAGGAAAAAAAAAAAGTTAAAGTAAAGGAAATTCAAATACATTTTAAAAATTTAAAAGCAAAAAAAGCGATGTGAATATAAGAGATTAGGGGGTCTTAATTTTTTTCATTCTTGCTTACATTAACATCTTAAATTATCTCAATATTAAAATTATATATATCTTTGAGAAAAAACAACATCTTGGTTTTTTGTGTTTTTTTTTTGTTTGGTTTTTTGTTTGTTTGTTTGTTTTTGTTTTGTTTTTTCTAACATTTTTTCCCAATTTATTTATTTTCAGAAAAACAGTATTCATTATTTTTTCACCACACCCAGTGCTCCATGCAAACCGTGCCCTCTATAATACCCACCACCCGGTACCCCAACCTCCCACCCCCCGCCACTTCAAACCCCTCAGATTGTTTTTCAGAGTCCATAGTCTCTCATGGTTCACCTCCCCTTCCAATTTACCCAAAAGCACATACCCTCCCCAATGTCCATAACCCTACCCCCCTTCTCCCAACCCCCCTCCCCCCAGCACCCACAGTTTGTTTCATGAGATTAAGAGTCACTTATGGTTTGTCTCCCTCCCTATCCCATCTTGTTTCATGGATTCTTCTCCTACCCACTTAAGCCCCCATGTTTTTGTTTTGGTGGTTTCACCTTTTTACCTTCAAAACATTCAAAATGCTTGGAAAAAGTTTTTACTGGGGAGTGGTGATAATTTACCCTTCTCTTTAATTTTTCTTGTTTTCCATGCAATACATGCAAACAATGAATCATGGAACACTACAACAAGAACTAATGATGTACCATATGGTGACTAACATAACACAATAAAAAAAAATAGGGGCGCCTGGGTGGCTCAGTGGGCTAAGCCTCTGCCTTTGGCTCAGGTCACAGTCTCAGGGTCCTGGGATTGAGCCCCACATCGGGCTCTCTGCTTGGCAGGGAGCCTGCCTCTCCCTCTCTCTCTGCCTCCTTGTGATCTCTCTCTCTGTCAAATAAATAAATAAAATCTTTAAAAAAATAAAAAATAAAAATAAAAATAAAATTTTCCTAAGTTTGAAATTATGGAGTATGGGCAACTGTTTTGTTTGTTTGTTTGTTTTTTTCTGAAAGCTTTTTGAATGTCTAAAAAGCCACATTTATTCACACTGTATGGGGCTGTAATAATAGTATCACTGTTTAAGCACATTCTGTTTTGAGGTGGTGATGGGAATCAGTGGAGGTAGTGTATACTTAGTACATGTAATTTAGCAATAGAATTTGAATGATTCAGCTTTGAAATGTATAGATGTATATTTTAAATACAACTTGCTGGATAATCTTAACGTCCTCCATTACTGTTAACTTAGCTAAAATTAAAGTAAATGAACTTACACTAACAATAAATTATCTTTAAAAGCCAAGGCTAAGGACAATTGATTACTCTAATCCATTCAGGTCAGTGTCGAGGGTGCACTAATAACAAGTCATCCTTTTTAACAATATGTGGGAATTCTAATTACTGCTAAGCTATGTATGGAAGTCAGCTGATTCAACACTTTTCTTGGGAAAGCAACACCATTCTTAACCTTATTTTTCTATTTTTCCAGGAAAACCATTAGAATATGGAAAATTCCAGCACTTACTATTATGATTTTTACTCCTCAACTTCTGGAAAAAGGATTTGTGCTCAAAAAATATATTAGAAATATCCTAACTTCTGGGGTGGTCTGTTTTCTTTTCCTATAAAAATACACACACATATACATATGCACACACACACACACTCACAGACTCAAAACTGTCTAACCTTCAGTGTCAGGAGGAATAATCTGCTTTGGGAAATTGGTTATAAAATCCAGAAAGCACTAGAGTTGAATAGCTGTGAGATAAATTTTAATCTCACTAGTCAAACCGCGGCTTGTCATTGATGTTATTGGAAGTGATATAGCATGTATTATGTCCACCACAAAACATGTTCATTGTTTCTGAATTCCAGTAATTTTTTGAATTATGAAAAAAGTTATTCTCTAAAACAGTGATTGAGGTGAGGCAGGGCAAACCAAAGTGATTTTGAATCCATTTTTCTGTGAGAGTTGGGACCCAGTTTTAACACTTTAGTAAGTGGGTGGTCGTTTCCTCCTTTTTTCCCCTAGGAACTGAGGAGTATTTTTAGCTTTTTTTTTTTTTTTCCTAAAGATTGTTTTAATGTTAAAATAAAACCTGATGTATGCAATCACTCTACTCACTGAAATCATTTAGCATATACACCACAGAAATACATTTGTCTGATTGTGAACTGTACTCTTCTTGGCATTCTTAAATGAGGGGAAAAATTTAATGTTTGAATTAGTTAACATAAAACCCCAAGTGAACACTTTTAAATTAAAATCATTTGAAAAAAAATCTTAAGTATACATTCATTGTAGAAAACTTGAAAAACATCCTTAAAAGAAAAAAAGTAATTTAAATATCCCGAGACTGTGGTACACTCTATTAATATTTTGGGATATGTCCATTAAGACTAGTTTTAAGTAAATATATATAAGGAGTAGGATAATTTACTGAAATAATAATTTGTCTTTTGTTCTTTGGCTGTAGGTAATTTTCCCTTCCATATTCCAAGATAGTGGCCAAGTCTTTTTTCCTTACCGCAGGAAGTTAATAATGGCTTTTGTGTGACAGGGCCAGAAGTAAAAGTTGCCAGACAAAGCAAAAACAGTACCCACTGAGAGCTTTTGTTCAATATAGATTCATGGAGTCATGGAATCAAGTTATCTAAGGAGAGGAGGACCTTGAGGAACTGGGCAAAGTTGGGGAGAAGAAAAGGTTTGGAGAGCTCTTCCTAGGACCCAATGCGGGGACAGAGATATGAGATCTTCTGTCTCCTGCTGTTTCTCTGGACCTGAGGGGTTGTCAGGGCTTCTGGGAGATCAGATGTGAAGTGTCCCAGTGAGGCTGGGTACCGAATACTGCAGTGTTTCCTCCTGATGCTGGCCTATGGGCTCAAGCTTGGCATCTAGCAAGCAAAGCCTCTGACTTCAAGACCATGAACCCATCCCCAGTGACCAGTTTGGAACAGAGACAAAGATGAGGTAGAGACAAGGGGGCTTTCCCAAATGTCCCAGACTACTTGTGCCTCTGGTAGTAAACCTGTGAAGGGGAGAAGGGACCTATAAACTTGACTGAAATATAGCTTTTCACTGCTCTGGCACGTGAGCATTTAGAGGAAATACTGTTTTCTAGACACATAATCATGTGACATGTTAGACGAAAATTCTGAGCTCCTGTACAGAAGAGTCTACCCGGATTGTGCCCATGATGATTCACAGCCCGTGGAACTGCAGACATTTGAGGTGGTGCCCCAAAAGTGACCTAGATGAATTTCCTTCCATCTGAGGACTCAGGGAGTCATTTAAGTTTATTTAGGGAAAATAAAGAAACTGCTGTTTCTTGAGACCTAGCTCAGTGGTTCAGAGTATAAACTCTACAGTTGCTACAAGTCCCGTCTCTGCCAGTTGTTATCAGTGTAACCTTGGGCAGGTGACTTAACCCATCTGTTCCTGGCTTGTTTTATCTATAAAATGAAATCAATACTAGTACTCTTGTCCTAGGATTGGTGTGAGGAATAAATCAATTCAACAGTTCGAACAACATGGGGCATGTAGTAGATGAATAAATGTGAACTGTTGTTGTTAGCTTTTGTAGTTGCCTGGACTTGTGGGTGCACATTTAGGGTTACCGAGGGTGTTCTGCAGCCTACAGCTGCTCCAAAGACTCGTTATAACCCCCAAAGGAGATCTGTCTGAACTGTTTTTGTCCTTGTTCGAGACCTGTTGGGGTGAGATGAAGCTGACTTTCCAAAGGCATCGTGGCTTTGAGACAGTAATGAGAGTGAATGGAGAGGATCTTATGAAATGTTTAGAAATCCTCAGGGGCTACGAGGTGCTAAGTAGAGGGAGCGGAAAGAAGGTAAAACACCAGCAGCCTTTTCAGTATTTGCCTATGAGGTGACTTTCTCTGGGATTCCTACTTGACAAGGAACATGTAGAAGGCAAACTCTGTGAGCTCCATCTGTGCTATGAATCTCCACAAAAACAACCACTCTTCTTGGAGAGTGGTGGGTACCCAGCAACTGCTGGTAATCTGAGTCATGTAGGTAAAGTCACATCCGACATGTGGAGAGGTTGGGCTAGCACGTACAGGGCCAGGAAATGAAAGACACTGCTCTGCTTGTGAAGGTGATAGCTTATTGAAAATTGAGAATGGTTTCTAAAGAAGTGCCATTTTGCCATCCCAATGTACCATACACACCCATTGGACATTCGCCTTGGGCATTTGGCTGGGTTGTAGCAGCAAGGGTGGTTGGTTTCTTGGTCCAAGGCATGGTGACCGATGGAAGAATCCTTCCGCTGTTTCACTCTTAGTGGTGCTGTTCACTGTGGGTTTTTGGTATCAGCATTAACAAAGTAAGGGGTTCCTCTTTTACTTCTTTCTGTTGAGAGTTTGGTTTTGAATAGGTATTGTATTTTATCAAATGCTATTTCTGTATTTGCTGGGATAAATGAAAGATCTTTTTTTCTTCTTTATGATAGTGGTAAACTGTAGCAAATAGATTTTATAATATTAAATCTAGCTTGCATTACAGTGATGAAACTCACTTGGTCATGGTATACTGTGTGGTGTGCATTGTTGGAATCAATTTGCTGATATTTTATTAGAATTTCTCAAGACTGGTCTGTAATTTTCTGGTCATGTGCTGTCCTTGTAAGGTTTGATATTTGAGGTTATAGTAACCTCATGCAGTGATTTTAGAATCTTTCCAGTGTTTTAGTTCTTTGCAGCTGTAAGTGTGAAGTTCACCTCATTCTTGAATTTAAGCTAAAATATGACTCTTTGGTCCTGGGTAGCAATTCCTTTTTGAAGAGATTTTTTAACTCCGAGTACCATTTCTTTAAAAGTTAAAGGCCAGTTCTGGTTTTTAAAATATTTTGAGGCCATTTCTTTATGTTATGATTTTTGGGGAGAATTGATCATTTCATTTAAGTTTTAAAATCTATGGTTTAGAGTTATGGTTTATTTTATTAATGTCTCTTTTCTTTGTATTTATCCTTCTCTATGCATTGCTTCAGAGCTTTTACCCTATTTCTCTTGATCGGTCTTATGAAAGCTTTATTTATTTTATGAATTATTACAGAAGGATTTTTTTTTGTTTCCTATTTTTTTTTTTTTAAATCTCACTCTGAGATGCCTGGGTGGCTCAATGGGTTGAGCTATTGCCTTCGGCTCAGGTCATGATCTCAGGGTCCTGGGATCGAGTCCCATATGGGCCTCTCTGCTCAACCGGCTTCCCTCTCTCTCTCTCTCTGCCTGCCTCTCTGCCTACTTGTGATCTCTCTCTGTCAAATAAATAAATAAAATCTTAAAAAAAAAAATCTCACTCATTTTCTTATAGCTACTGAATATACTTTAGAATTTTCTTTTAGTGAAGGCGATAGCTACAAAACCCTCTCAGTTTTGATTTGCCTGAAAATATCTTTAATTTTCTTCTTAAAAATGTTGGCTATATTGTACATTTATAAAAAATTTTTTTTAAATTAAAAATAAAATAACTGAAATTACAATATGAAAAAAAATGTTGGCTAGTATTATAATTCTAGGTTGACTCCTATGTTCTGTGTATCATCTATTCACTGTAATAGTTGTTCATTTAGAAATAATATGGTTTTTGTTTTTCTTTTTTTCTTTTTCATTCTGGTGATTCTTAAGCCCTTCTCTTTTTCTTTGGTTTTGAAGTTTCGTTATGATAAGTCTGACTATTGATTTAATTTATCCTGCTTGGCATTTGTTAGGTATTTTTTAAAATTATTTTTTATTTATTTTGAGCATAACAGTATTCATTATTTTTGCACCACACCCAGTGCTCCATGCAATCTGTGCCCTCTATAATACCCAACACCTGGTACCCCGACCTCCCACCCCCCGCCCCTTCAAAACTCTCAGATTGGTTTTCAGAGTCCATAGTCTCTCATGGTTCACCTCCCCTCCCAATTTCCCCCAACTCCTTTCTCCTCTCTATCTCCCCATGTCCTCCATGCTATTTGTTATGCTCCACAAATAAGAGAAACCATATGATAATTAACTCTCTCTGCTTGACTTATTCCACTCAGCATAATCTCTTCCAGTCCTGTCCATGTTGCTATAAAATTTGGGTATTCGTCCTTTCTGATGGAGGCATAATACTCCATAGTGTATATGGGCCACATCTTCCTTATCCATTCGTCCATTGAAGGGCATCTTGGTTCTTTCCACAGTTTGGCGACCATGGCCATTGCTGCTATAAACATTGGGGTACAGATGGCCCTTCTTTTCACTACATCTGTATTTTTGTATCTGTACTACATCTGTAGTACAATGGCAGGGTCATGAACTCCTCAAACTCAACACACACAAAACAGACAATCATATCAAAAAATGGGCAGAAGATATGGACAGACACTTCTCCAATGAAGACATACAAATGGCTATCAGACACATGAAAAAATGTTCATCATCACTAGCCATCAGGGAGATTCAAATTAAAACTACATTGAGATATCACCTTATACCAGTTAGAATGGCCAAAATTAGCAACACAGGAAACAACATGTGTTGGAGGGGATGTGGAGAAAGGGGATCCCTCTTACGCTGTTGGTGGGAATGCAAGTTGGTGCAGCCTCTTTGGAGAACAGTGTGGAAATTCCTCAAGAAATTAAAAGTAGAACTTCCCTATGACCCTGCCATTGTACTACTGGTTATTTACCCCAAAGATACAGATGTTAGGTATTTTTTTTGAAGATTTTATTTATTTATTTTATTTGAGGGAGAGAAATTGAACATGGGGGAGGGAGGAGAGAGGGAGAGAGGGGTAGGGCAGAGGGAGAGGAAGAGAGAGAATCTGAAGCAGGCTCCAATCCCAGCATAGAGCCCGATGAGGGGCTCAGTCTCACTGCCCTGGGATCATGACCTGAACCAAAATCAAGAGTTGGACACTTAACTGACTGAACCACCCAGGTGCTACTTGTTAGGTATTTTGAATGAGAGGGTTGATGTCTTTCATCAGATTTGGTACATCTCAAACATATTATATTCAAAGAATTATTTCTGGCTCATTTTCTTTTTTTTCCATATGGAACTGTATCTTTATGTTAAACTTCTTACTCTAGTCTCACTGTCTCTTATTTTCTCTTTTATATTTTCTCTTGGTCTCTTTATGATATATTCTGGATAGCCAGATCTATCTTCTGTTTAACCAATTACCACTTAACATAGGTGTGAACTGATATTAAGCACATTTATAATTTTTATCATTAAATTTTTCACTTCTGGAAATTTTATTTGATTTTTAAAAATCTGCTTAGTCATTTCTTGTGTTTTTTTTTTGATACCTACGTACATTTTCATGAATGTCTTTTGTTTCTGCAAATGTGGTAAGTATAAGGTTTTCAGAATCTGTGTCCTATATTTTTAGTTTCTGAAATTCCTGTATTTCTGACCTTTCTTTTATTCTTCCTTAGGGAGCTTTGTTTTTTGAGTGGTTAGTTATTTTTGCCTATGATTTGCTCATTTTTAAAAAAGATTTATTTATTCATTTGACACAGAGAGAGAGAGAGAGCACCCATACAAGCAGGGGGAGCGGCAGAGGGAGAGGGAGAAACAGGCTTCCTGCTGATCAAGGAGCCCAATGTGGGGCTCTGTCCCAGGACCCTGGGATCATGACCTGAACCAAAGGCAGACACTTAACCAACTGAGCCACCGAGGCACCCCTGATGTGCTCATTTTTGTTGTCAGTGTATTTCCAGAGACTTTTTGAGGACTTTGATTCAAGTGAGTCTTCTAGATAGGATTGTGTTTGCCTCAGCTAAGCATGTGAAAACATTATATTACATTTATGGTTTGGTAATTTTGGTCAGCCTCAGAATAAGGGCAGGCGGAGGAAGGCTACTTTCTGTTCCCGTATTTTCAACAACTTTTCCACCCCCATATCTCAGGGTCTAAGTAGAGGAGAATTTGTTTCTGCTCACCTCCAAATGGTTTACAACTTGAGAGAACATGTTTTTATAAGCAGAGGAACCCTTCTCTTAGAATCCTCTTTTTAACTAGGCTTTGAAGCTTATCTTTTATTTCTGCCTATCACAAGGCCGTGAAAATCCAGGTTTGGGCAGCATCTGGGAATTGTTCACTTTTCTGCCAGCACATCTCTGCTTTTATAAAATTTAAAAATCTTCTTCTCCCTTTTTTAATCTAAGACCTTCAGTTGATTTCAGTGAAAGAGTGATCCCAGTACTTAATGTGCTATGTCAGCAGAATCCAAACAATGTTGTGTATTTATCTTAACATGTATAAGAAATCACACAACTAGATGTCAAATCTGTAATTTTACTGGTATTTTACATATTGTAATATTTTTTAAAATAAGGGGTGGGTTTAGAATCAATTGAAAAGTGGTTTGTAGATCAGGCATAAATCATAATTGGTGTTAATCACGTGACTGCTCTGTTGACAGATGTCAAGAATAGGGTAGCAGTGATGGTGAGGGAAGACTCAGACACGACTGAGGTATATTAGACAAAGTTACACAGACACAGCATAGAGAATTAATCCAGAACAGTCATAGTTAAGAAGTGAAAATTGAGCAACATTTCTCCAGTCTTGTAGTTATATAAGCTTCTAGACATCAAAATCTTCTTCTACAGGTCACATATTTTCAGGCGGTAACACGAATCATTGAAAGTCACATCAGAGCTTCTAGAAGCTCAGCAGCCCCCTCCAGGTCCTCCTTGAATGTGGATGACTGGAGTCACTTCAAGGTGGGCTAGTTGGCTGTGTGCCGGATTCCCCCCTCATCCTGAGGTGCCAGGTGCACCTCCTCACTTTCAGCACCGTACAATATACAGTGTGACTACAGAGCACATGTTAGCACAGAACACTCAGGCCAGGAACACAGCCCCCATTTATCACCTTCTCCCCATCCTGGCCAAATCTGGTTCAAAGATGTTTCTGCACTCAGTGTTATGGCACAAAAACAAAGATCGGTTGCTCAGACTTCTCTGGCTAGAGAGTCCTTACGTGAATAACTGACGTTTGGAAACATAGGTCTAGTGCAAGTGGAGTTTGTTAGGAATTATGACTAGCAGGCAGGATCTCAAATGGAAAAGATACCATGTTCAAATTAGCATGCTGGAGGAGAGTTTATTTATAAAAGTATATCTGTAATTACAAAGGCGTGTATGTGGTGGTGGAGGTGGGGAGACACAAGACAGTACAGAAACCTGGAGTTAGCAGAAGCAAGCTTTCATCACCCATAGAACTGAATGGACAATGGGAGGAAGATATTACTGGATCTCTAAAGGAGAGTATATCTCATGGAGCGGCCATCTAGAGTGGCTCAGTGACCTTCTGTAAAGGGGCACAGGCTGCCCTGGGGCAAATTAACAGCATGGGAATCAGGAAAACAAATATTCTGTCCTTAATTCCCTCCCATTCTCAGCTTCCTACTGACCAATCCACACTGGAAGCCAGAAGACTTGGGAGCCCATTGACGTAATCCATGCTAGATAGTGAGCAAGGTGGAGAAGGATGCAGATTCAATCTGGAGGAGGAATTAAGTGCCAATCACACTGATTTTCTTCACAATTTGTTGTTTGGTCTTTCTAATTTCACCTACTTTATTCTCTTTGGATGTTATTCTGATTATAGATCTTTCAAAACTTTTCCAAAATATTCTAGTTTTCCAGGATCTTTGCCACTGGCCTATTTTTTCCTTCTCAAAAATTTTGAACTGCCTTGGATAAAACCCATGTGGACAGAGTATTTATTGATATTGGGTCATGCTAACTCATTTATCACTTCTGTCTTACTGACTCTGAGCTCAGTGCAGTGGGGATTGTAGCCAGCTCAGAAGAATGCTCACTGGGGCTTTACCCTTTTTAAGAATCATGTTGGTAATGATTATATAGTGATTTTTATTGATGTAAATAATTCACTTAGGTGTGTAGGTAAGTAATATAACTTTGATGGACTTTGGAAATTTCCTTTGGTAATGGGATTCTTAAAATTTAGACAGTTTGAATATGGGATAGTGTTGGGTTTCTGATGAGGAAATAGCAGTTTTTTGTTTTGTTTTGTTTGTTTAATGAAGTGGACCAATATATCATGTTCTGGGGAGGATCACATCAAGAAGAGGCAAAAGGAAGTTGATAGTTTGTGATTACTTACCAGAGGCCAGTTGATGTGCTAAGTATTTGTCTTGTCTTGTCTTCTTTTCTTTTCAGAGAGAAACAGAGAGAGAGGGAGTATGGTGGGGAGGGGCAGAGGGAGAGTGAGAGAATCTTAAGCAGGCTCTGTGCCCAGCATAAAGCCCAACACAGGGCTTGATCTCACAACTCTGAGATCATGACCTGAGCCAAAATCAACAGTCCTGTGCTTAACTGATAAAGCCACCCTGGAGCCCCAATGTGTTAGGTATTTTACACATGCAATTTACTTGAGTCACATAAACATTACAAGTCAGATCATTTGTACTGACAGACACATATTTTGAGCTTCCAGAAAAATATTATTGCATTTATTTTTTAAAAAATTTTATTTATTTGTTAGAGAGAGATAGAGAGATACAGAGCGCAAGCATAGGCAGACAGAGTGGCAGGCTAGAGGCAGAGGAAGAAGCAGGCTCCCTGCCGAGCAAGGAGCCCGATGTGGGACTCAATCCCAGTGCTGGGATCATGACCTGAGCTGAAGGCAGCCGCTTAACCAACTGAGCCACCCAGGCATCCCTTCCCTTATTGCATATTTTTAATGTCTTTATAACCAGTGTAAATATTTGAGGTAGGAGGAGCCTCTCTTCCCACTAGAAGCCCAGGAGTCCATTAGATCAAAAGGTCCACATGTCATGGATACTTGAAGAGGACCAGTCCCCTGGTTAGTTGTCACAGCCCCACAACATGTTAGTGTGACCCTTCTTTGCTGGGTGGTTCTGCCAATCCATCACCACACTATTGCTCATTTCTTTTGAAATGCTCAGTCTAGCCACCTTGCTTTTTTACTTAAAACTGTAATTTCAATCATTGTAATAGCACTTAAATTAAAATTCAAATCCTTAAACACATCCCTATGAGGCTCTGAATGACCTGACTTTCTACTTCTCTAGCTTAATCCGCATCATCTCCCCTACTTACATATCATTGCTTGGATCACTCTTACCAGTGTTTATTCCTGAAAAGTCCTTGTTCTTTCAAGTTTTAGATTAAGTTTTAGATTTAGATTTCTCAAGGAGGTGCCACTTGCCTTTCCCCTTCAGTAAGGGCCCCTGATATTTTCTCTAATAGATCTCTCACTCTTCCATCAGTTCCTTACTGAACCTTGTAAGGATACATTTGTTTCTGTGATTGTTTCTCTCATGTCTGCCTTTCCCATCAGACTGGATGTTTTATGAGGTCTCTTTTGTTCACAGTGCTGTCCCTGTACAGGGTACAAGTCCTAATGGCTAACTCTGTAACTTGCATCAGTGAGTAAATAAATGACTGAAGTATCTCCCTGTATACAAGGTATTTCATGTTAGAGGCAGCCAAGTAAGAAAATACTACGACTGCACTATACCAAGTGCTGGCCAAGAGCCCCCACGACAGCACACACAGAGCCAATCAGGAGGGTCCTATATGCAGTTTCAAGCTTTTGGTCCCTTGGACCAAAAGAATGAAATCTTTGGAAAAAGATCCTTAGAAAAAGGAATCCTTGGGGGAAAAAAAATCCTTGGAAAAAAGAATGAAATCTTTCTTTTCAGAAGGTACCATATTGAACATGTGGTAACTGGTAATAAGGAATTGAATGATAGAAGTCCACCTCAAAGGTGACAAGGACATATGCACAGCCTTCCATGCATTTGCATCAATTTACATTATCAAATTACATTATCAATTTACATTATCAGAGAGAGTATAAAGGTAAATAAAACAAAATACACAATGTAATTAGGATCAAAAGAGAGGTATACATTAAATCCTATTGGTGGTGGAGGGTGCTGATCACACTGGGACGAATTCTTGATGGAAGAGTCCTTTGAAGTTGACCTTGAAGCATCAGCAGGATGTAGGTAGGTGGAATGTAAAGGGAAAGCTGCATCCCAGATAGAAGAAACTAGATAAGAAAAGGTACCCAATCAGGACAGTATGGGAATGGTTTGAGGAAATGAGTTGTCCTGATTTGGCTTGAAATATTACTTGTTAGTGTTTTTGGTTGGTAGAATTCTTCAAATTCCACCACTCTCCACAAGAATTCATTTTCTAATACTTAGAACCTTGTGACTATGGTGAAATGTCACAGTTATGAATATGTTGCTTTACATGGAGAAAAGAGACCTTGCCGATGTCATTAAAGTTAGTCCTAGGCTGATCTTAAAGAGATTATCCTGGATTATGTTATTGGGCCCAGAGCAAGCATATGAACCCTTAAAAGCAGAGATCCTTCTCAGATGGTGAGAACAGGAAGGCAGGAAAAGTCAGAGACCTTCAAACACAAGAAGCATTCAGTGTACCACTCCTGGATTTGAAGTAGAAGAGGGAGCCAGCCAAGGAATATGGGCAGCCTCTAGAAACATAATAATCTGGTCAAAGGTTAGCAAGGAGACGGGGTCTCAGTTCTACAACTGCACAAGACTGAATTCTGCCAAAAACCTGAATGCTCCTGGGAGTAGATTTTCCCCCAGACTCTCCAGATAAGAAGGTGGGCCAGCACCTTCACTATGATATTGTGAGACCCAGACCAGGATCCCCATCTGAGCCTTCCTAGATTTCTGACGTATGGAGCTATGAAATAACAAATTAGTGTTTTTTTAATCTTCTAAATTTGTGGTAACTTTGGTTATGCATTCATAGAAATTTAATACAGGGGCAACTGCGGACTGCCTTAAATACCAGATTGAGAGGTGTATATGTTGACTGGTGAGCAGATAGGTAGCATGTCGACCCTGGTGACAAGCTTCAGGTCTGCAACTGACCAAGGTATGAATTAGTATAATCAACCATCTGAAAAAAACAAGTTACTTCTTCTTCTCTTGTTTAGTTGTGGCCATGGACAAAAATAGTAATCAAGGCACCAAAGGAAATCTCTTTGGCTGTCCCATAAAATTATTATGTAGTATTTTTCCCTCTTGGAGGTGAAGTTACCTCATCTGTAGGTGTGTTGAGGCTTATGCCTGAGTGAGTCTCACAGTTCTTTTCTAAAGAAATGTCCAAGGGCAGTGAAAGAAAATAAAATATTAGGGCTTTGAGGACTGTCGCAGCCAGTGCGACAAATCAACCAGGAACGTGAGGGTAAGAGGATGGTGAAAGGAAATTAAGAGACAAAGAGATGGGGGCAGGGGGAGCACTGAGGAGGATGTCCAACAGTGCCGATTTTATTCCACATCTTACAAGCATTTATAAGGCAGACCACAATAGGAGGAGTAATACATCAGTATCTAGTCAGATAACCGCAAGTTCCTATAACAAGTTTACATTAACTACAAACAAATCTTGTGATGCCAGGTAGTCACGGCTAACGCCATTAGCTACTGTTGATGCAAGACAATCAACCAGGGAGTGGGTTATGGGAAGTACAGGAACAACAAGGACCAACTAAGAATTCATAACCCTGACCACATTGTTCCTTTCTCTAGGGAGAGTGTGTGGGAAGTCACATAGGCGAGCGCACGACACGCAGCACAGACCCTTTCTCAGTGTTACTCAACTTTCCTGTCCTTAACCCCTTATCAAGGCGTCCGGACTTTAAAGGAGACACAAGTCAGGGTCTGGTTTGATCCATGACTCCAACCATGCTGTGGCCTCCAACAGAGGGCATTGTCTAATTCATCTTATTCCAGGTCTAGGAAGTACTGTCTTCCCCTTCAAGAAAAATGCAAATCCTGGACCCCCAGCATGACTTTGGGAGAAAGATTGGTGTCAGGGGTCTTACAGACTATCTTCCTGGAAGGCCTTCAGTTATAGCAGAAACCCACAAGCTAGATTTCTAGGTTTTGTCCTTTTCTCCCCTTCTCAAATATGGACAAAGTCTCTCTCTTGTTTCCATTAGCATAGTTTAGATGGGCAGGATCTCCAAAATTACCAGGGGAAAAATGAAAAATACACCGAAGTGTAAGCACAACAGCCATTTTGTCGTGCAAAGCACAGACTCTGAGTCATTCTCCAGAATGCTCCACTTTGCATCCTATCTAAAGACTTGTGCAAACACCCGTAGTTTCCAGGAAAGGTCCTCACGGCCTGGCCTGCATCCCTGTGGTGCCACTGTCCTGATGCTTGCCACTTGGCTTTGTGCTATAAATATACCAGTATAAACATTGTCTTCTAAATAAATATATCGTTTTTTTAATGAATTAATCTTAATGAACAAAGACTTCATTGTTTTCTTTTCTGACCAAAAAGCACTATTTGTTAATGATGTAATACTTGAAAATAGATTAAAAAGTAAGAAAATTAAAAATTCCAGAATCTTACCATCTATTTACTTTACCCATGGATATATGTTTTTAAAACATGGGATATTTCTATGCAGATATTAGCTTTCTTCTCTTAATTATAGTTTAGATAAGTTGTGCTTTCTTCCATCAGCAAGACCAAGAGTGCTGGAGTATCTTCTCCCACCAATAGGATCTTAATTCTTACCTTGTAAAGAATCCAAGACATCACTTCATCCATCTCTCTCTTAACACAGAAGAGTGACTTTGTTGTTATGAACCTTAGAGCAGAGGATGCAAGCATGCTTAATTTAGCTGGCATAATATTTATGACAGTGTAAATACTTCTAGGTAGAAGTACATGCTTCCAAATTCATACATTTATTTTACCTACCTAGCCCCTATGGGCATTTGGGGGTAACGATCATTACCTTAAACGGATAATTGTAATCTAAAGTAAAGGATAACCAGTCTTTTTGTAGCATGGATTACATAAATATCTAATAGAAGATTGTTCCTTTTATACAAACCCATTATCCCATTGCATGTTAGCAAAGAAGTAAAAATGGCCCATTGTCACAGGAGAAGGCACTGCTGTGGTACAGATCGAGTTCACATTTGAAGGCCGTGGAGTAGTCCTCCTAAACCGGCATCTTCAGAATTCTCTCTACCTCTAAGAGAGAAATTTAAATTTTCATGTCCACGGGTCTGTGTTAAAATACTCATGATTTTGGATAGAATAACACTGTGACACAGTTGTGCACTCATGAATTACTGAAGATTAATTGATTATGTCCGTAAACGTCAATTAGGATATTGAGGAGGCCTGAATGGAATGATACCCAAGACAAAAGAACAAAGAAAAGGTCCAGATTATAATGCAGTGTCTGAGGTTACTGCCAAGCTGAACCTCACAAGGAGGAACTTAAAGAGGGGAAATTAGTGAAAGGAAAGTGATCAAAAATTCTGAAAATAAATCTCACCTACTACACTGTTTTACTTGAACTCAGTTCTGCTTCCATGCCTCTCCAATTTTTTCATTGGCCTTTCTGGGCAAATGAATTATTATTCCATCAGCAATCATAACCGTTCCAAAGAACAAACTATGGGACACCACCCATCCAACCTTCTAGTTGTGAGATATGCCAGAATATTCTTGGCCTGGGCTAGGATGAATAAAGGGATGAGGAGAATTAAATGCTGCTGACTGGAGAATGATACTGTAAAGACAGCCAAGGAGGCATCATTTGCTTTTTGCTCAGGAGGTCATTCAGAGAAGACAGAGAAGCAGATTATCTTTCTACTGCAAGAACTGGAGTGGGGGGGGTGCATTCCATAAAGATGTTCATTAAAGCTATTTGATCTTTAATGTCTTACTGTGCATATTAGCAAAAATACTAGAAATGTACAGTGGAGCTATTTCCTTTTGTAGTTTAAAGTTTTTTCTGGATTATAGTTTCAAACATTTTGTTCCCTTGGGACATGTAAAGAATTTTTGGTGAAACATCTTAAATCAATCTTTTTGAATATTTCCTTTAAATTGGATTTGGTTATTTCATTTCTAAATTGTATATTAAGAAGAATGTTTTTAGAGCTCTAATTTATGTAATTCTAGCTTGGCTTTCCTGGGGATTAACTTCTATGAAGTATATCCTCCAGATTTTAAATTATAATTTTATTATTTTCATATCACATTTGGTTTTCATACAGTCTTCCACAGTCTGAGATGAACATAGATTGTGGTTTCTGAATTTCTGTAATTATCCTTGTGTAATAAAAGCCTTTTTATTTCTCATTAGCTTAAAAAAAATCTAAGGTCAATCAAGCAACTACATTTCTTTAATTGAAAATCAGTAATAACAATGAAATTTGGTTTAAAAGTTAACTTCACTCAGGGCTTATTTCTTTGAAAGGTCATCTTTTCTTAGCATTTCTTTTAATTCTTATTGAGGTAATGTCTTTATTCCATAACTATATACGTAACATTTTGGAAGGTAAGTTTTGATGCACATTAACAATGAAATAACTCGGTTACTGGTAGCAATAATTCAGAATATATTATAATACATTACAGGAAAGATTCAGTTTAATTCTTTACATTAAGGAGGGAAGTACAACTTAGAAGGGAGAAAATTTTTCCCTTACTTCCTCAGTATCATTTCAGGACACAGGATGAGTTTGTCATTTCATGTTAGCAACATATATAGTGAAGGACTTCTGCAGTGAAGGCTGCTATATGCTTGCTTAGACTTGCTTCCTCTTCCAGGACTCACAGCTAGATGCTATCTCTGTGTTCTCTCAAGTTTGATATCACTAGACAACTAAATTCTGTCTAATACAACATGGATAGGATTAATGTATGACGTTCAGGCCTACTCTATTAAAAACTCTTCTACCAATTCCCATGCTTACTCTTCACCTCACTTTGCTGAGTGCATGCAGAAAATCCCGCAGGGGATTCCCATGGTTAAGGAATGATAAGAAAAGCCTTGGTTGCTGGATGATGCTGGCCAGGAACTCAGAAGTGGACTCTGCATGTAGGAGATGAACTTACATTGTACACATGACTGAGATTTGTAGAGTATTTCTTATTAGGTTATTTACTACCCTAGCTAATATGACTTAGAACAAGGGTTAGAATCTCTGATACAAAGTTTTGAGATCTTGAATTTTTTTTTTTTCTCAGTAGACTTACATCAAAGCCAATGGAACCAGGTTTCTGGACCACCATGGGCAATTCAGTCTTCTATTTCCAAATAATATTGTGAAAGCTGGTAAAAATAGCCAAGTTTAAACATTCTCATCTCTTAAGAGTCAGGGATAATTTAAAAACATAGAAAACATATCCTAGATCTAAATCAATATCAAGAATTACTTAGGAAAAGGAAAAAGGCAGCAAAATAAGTTATAGTGATAGTAGTGACAAATATTATTTTATAGTAAATTGTGTGCAGATGAGTATTAGCCTAAATCTGCCCTCTGTATGTGGTTCACAAAAGGAGATGGAATAGCACTTTATAGAATTCTTTGGTTCTGAGAGGCATGCAGAGCAAAGCATGAAAGGTGAAGTTTGGGTGTTCTGTAAAGGTACCCTCACATTTCCCACATCTCCCAGAATATAAGTTCCAGGTTTTGTTTCTTTAAAGAGGGGCAGGCACTTAAAGAGAATTATGAAGGAATCTGAGTGCCTGTTCTTTCTACATTTTTGTTTCTTGTCTTGTACAATTTTATCATTTAGGACTAAGTTGACAGTATCTTTTTATAGTGACTTGTCTTTACTGAAAAACTGCCTAGCCAGTTTTGTGGGAAACAATGATGTTGGCATTCATTTCTAACTGACTTACAGAATATTCAGCAAAAATGTGCTTTGGCAGTCACAGGTATAATAGATTTTGTAGCAGAATGATTGATTCTTGGTAACCACCCGTGTGCTGGTAACAGAGATTGGCTTTGTAGCAGTGACTGTTCAGCATGCCCTGGGCATGATTCGCATTGTTGTGAAGAGGGAACACTGAATCTAGGGAGCTGGCTCAGAGGAGCTGAGTTAAGAGGATGCAGCACACATGGATGGTGCTCACTCTACCCTCAGGGTCCCAGCTCCCTGACACCTTTTCCTCCAGTGCTCAGAGCATGCCTGTGAGATTATTCCGCCTGTTCTCCTCTGGTGACTACGGGGATCACCTGTTTGATTACTGACCCCTTCTACCTGACTGTGCCAAGCCAGGCATCATTACATCATTGGGCACTGACATGGCTTCTGTCAAGTTCTGCCGCTCCTAACAGTGTCGCTGCTTCTTTTGAGGACAGTGGTGACCTGTCAGGTACTGTTCCTCTGATGCACTGAGGCCTTCAGGGTATCGCAGCTGTGCTCTTTGCAACGTGTGTGCATAAAATGCTTGCATTCCATATCTTATGGGAATTTAAGTGAAATAACTGGTTCAGGCTTTGACTGTAGTACTCTTTCTCTCCTCACTGTGCCCCCAGCCCATGGCAGACCTATCTCTGTATAAACAAGGATTAGGGCAGCAATTCAGATGAGGCTGGGTAAAAAGGTAGACACCAAGCACTTTTATAGAAGTCTGTGCATTCTAATAACTAACGTGGGTCAGGATTATCTTCAAGACTCCAGTTTCTCTTCATGATTATATATTTTCCAGGATTCATCTCAGTTTTTCAAACAAATGTACTTAGATTCAGGCTTTCCTGTTCCCAGAGATAAGCACATTGTATGTTGGTCATGACACTTCATATTCTAAAAATAAGCTTAATTACAGCAAGACTATTTCCTGAATAAAGCCTAGCCTAAATTAAGCTAGTATTTAGTTTTCTCTTCCTGCATAAAGAACTACTCCAAAATTCAGCAGCTTAAAATAACAACCTTTTTATTATATTATGATTTTGTGTGTCAGAAATTCAGACAGGGCTTGGCTGGCCCATACTTTGTTTCTACATGGTGTTAACGGCATTTACTTCGTGGTATTCAGCTGATGATCAAGTAGGCTGGATGATCTAAACTTCTTCACTCTTGTGCCTTGGGCCTTAGCAAAGATATCTGGAGTGCTGCTCTCACCTGTTCTGTTCATCTGCATGTGGTCCCGGAGCCCATTTGTTCCCTGCAACATGTAGCTGGACTTTGCAGCAACATAGTGAAGTAAATGAAACACTTGTCAGTGTATAAAATTTACATTCACATATATGTATATGTGTGTGTGTATTTATGTCCATATCTGATACATATCTTAGGTATGGTATTTGGTTGTAAATTTTCATGTGATCCCTTTAGTCAATAAAATCTCTCATATCAACTGCATATATTGATTGTGCTTAACTTAGTGCTGCTACATGAGTGAGGCTCACTTAATCCTCAAAGAGCCCTATGAGATAAGTATTAGTATTGTTCTAATTTTTGAGTGGAAGAAACTGAAGCATAAAGGCTAAAGTGAACTGCCCAAGGTCATACAGAGTGTGATAGCAGGTATTGCCTATGGTTGGTCCTTTGCCCCACCTCTGGAGTGTCTTGCTTGGGGAGGGTGCATGGTAGAGCCTAGAATGAATAGAGTGGGGTTAGAGGGTGGTGGTGGTGGGGTCTCTTTCTCTTGGGGCTGGAGTCAACCTGTTTAAGTGGCCCAAGGGCCAGGACAGGAAGCAGCAGAGACTGAAATCTTGGTAAGAACTAGTGACAGCCCCACCCTGCCCCTCCCACTTAGCCTCAGCCATCTTCAGGCATTCACAGCTAAAAGATAGGCTTCTTTCAGGTCTATAAAGAGACATAGGAAAGATAAATAATATGACCAATATCTGTACCAGCTTTTCAACAGTGACCATTCCAGAGACTCTGGTGGTCTGAACATACTAGTTTTGGCATACTGTCCAAGTTTATACTGGCTGCTCCAGACACATGAACCAACATGAATGTAATGATGGCTTGCACCATAGATGTAATGGGCTTGGAACAATGATACATATAATAGTTATATTACCCCTTAGTCTTTTGTGTAGAGAGGAGGTTTTTATAAGACCACTCTAAGTTGAGATCTTACTGTACCCTGAAATCTCTAGGATGAGGGATGCCAGGCAACATGCTGGCAATTAGCAAGAGGTGAGTGGCCTCATTTGAAGTCTGCATATTCAGATTTTATTGGGGTTAGGGAATGTATACCTGTTACCCATGAATCAGTATGATGATAAAAGTCATCAAAAGGAAAGGCTGATCTATGAGGGCTGCCTAGACTGAGGGATAACAGATATTTGTACTGAGAAGCAGAAGATAATGTTGTATTGCTGTGAGCTCAGGAAAGAAGACAGGAGGAATAGAAGTTGCCTTAGCTTTAAAATAAATTCAGAGTTTTAGCTATTACATGGTGCTGTACATTTTAATGTCTATATTGAAACTGTTACTTCCAAAGACAGAAAAATCTAGCCTCATCAAATAAAAATAAAAGAAAATGGGAGACAAAATAATGTTTTAATATTATATTTTAAGAAATAGATTTGTTTGTCCACTACAATGCTATGTAATACGGTAGTAAATGATGGTTTTCAGTGATCAAATACATAATATTGTTTAGAAGAATGATAACTAGTTTGAAGTCCATCACAGGAACAAATTTGTACTTTGTATTTTCAAAATTTAATTGTCATGTTACTTTTTCAAAAGTTCAAATATTGAACTCCTGAAGTGTTATATAAGAAAAGAACAGGGGTGCCCGGATGGCTCAGTTTGTTAAGTGTCCATCTGATGATTTCAGCTCAGCTCATGATCTCATGGTTGTGAGAAAGAGCCCTGCATCAGGCTCTGCACTCAGTGGGGAGTCTGCTTGAGATTCTCTCTCTCTCAGTCTGTCTCTGCCCCTATCCCCTGTGCATGAGCTCTTTCTCTCTAAAATAAATAAATAAATCTTTAAAGAAAAAGAAGTGAATGGTCTAAATGAGTAGTTGAAATAGACTATATCGATAAAATAAAACAATTAAATATGATAACCACTAATATATAAGATAACTGGGTTATTTTTTCATTTTTAATCCAACTTTCTTTCATATCTTCATGAAGCTCTCCTTCCTCACTTCTGGTAGCATCATACTTTTTCTTATGTTTGGGTTTCATTTTTAGTATGATTATAGTATGATTGTATCTGCTGAGCATATATCATGTATGATATTTCAGTTTGACATTGAGACAGAACCTAGCTATTATAAATATCTAATAATGATAACCTCTTTTCCATTAGTGTCTTGGGATAATCTGTCATTGTGTAGAATTACTATATTTAAGTACAGTCAGAGCAGCATTAAGACAGTGTTTTATTTCTGTGAAACATCTGCATCTTCTCATTCACAGCTACTTGCTGGCTCCTTATTTATTTATTATTTTTTAATTTCCCAGAGGATGGCTATGGCAGTTGCTTCTACATTTTCCTATATTTTCCTAGTGATAAATCCCAATCTGCTTGCTCAAATAGATTTCATATCACAGTATATTTCTGATATTTGTTGAAATGATATTTTCCCTAATTCAGGAAGTCAGGAAATAAATTCTTCCTGCTCTTTTTGTTGACATAGCTTGCTATTATTTTATAACTGGCTTGAAAGTAACATTTTCTGTTTAGTGTTAGGGAATAACATAATGTGCAGTTATCCACATAAATTAGAATCTTAGGATTTGTACAAAATGAGGTATATAAGTCTAGAAATGGATGGTAACATAAAAGTGGCTGTCATAGTGTTAGTTGTCATTAACCTAAAGGAGAGTCCAGTAGGAAAAATAGGAAGCACAAGGAAACCATAGAAAGGCAACCAGAGCTCACTTAAGGGAAGGTCAGGTTTACAATTTTTAAGAAAAGAGATGACAGGAAGAGAGGGATAGGGAAATCTTGAACAATTCAGTTATCTACATTATAGGTTTTGAAATGTATTTAAAGAAAACTAATCTAAAATTTATGAAAATATTCCTTGAATAGTCATGATTTTAGAATTGCCTTCACTCTCCTCAGTTTTAATTGTTGTAAGTAGACTGATCATCTTAAAAAGAAATAGAGCTTTTGTGGAACAGAATAGGGGACTACTTTGGTGAGTTGTAATTGCCCAGGCAAGAGAGGCAAGAAGAATTGGCAATGATACTACTGATAACTACTGGTGTAATGGAAAGGGTGTGAAGTAGTTCTTTAGCTATCCTACTGCAAATGACCCCAAACACAGTTGGATAAATTAAACTTGCTAGGCCTCAGCTGCCTCTGGTGGAAAAAGAGAGATTTGATCTAAAAAATACCTTCAAAGTCCCTTTTTGCATGTACAGTTCAAGAAAAAATACTTTTCAAAGTTTTATAAGAAATGGTTGCAGATCTTTATGAAGATGATTCCACCCATTTACAGAATGTTCTGTTAGAACCCTAAAATTATAAGGTGCTCATTTAAAGAACTTAGGCTGAGTGGCTCTGCAATGTACTTATATTTAGACCATGTAAATGGGTGGTGGGTGTGGGTGAGGAGCTGTGGGAGGCCATTAGGCACTGACTGCAATGCAAGGGCCGCTGCAGGTGGCAAGCTGCCTCATCCTTGCCTTCCTGCCTTGGCAGCAGCCTGGGTCCTGGCACCCACTGCCCAGAGGCCCCATGCTCCACCTGGCTTACTACCAGGACATGCTGAGACTGGCGCATGACCTCCTGTCCCACTGAGGTCTGATATTTCCCAAACCCAGTAGCTGTCTATGCCAAAAACGAGATCAGCCTGCTTGATACCAAATTATATGACTTGGACTATGACTACACCGGCCTGGTACACAGTCACACTGCTCCCCAAGATTTTCAGTCCACCTATGACATCTTGATTGAGTATTTTAAGTATGCACAAAGATCATGACTTGGACAATAGCTTTGCCATCCAAGGCAAGAGATTCAGAATGACTAAAATAAAAAACCCTGAGGGCACTAAATGCTGGCAAGAATGTGGAGCAATAGGAACTCTTATTCACTGCTGGTGGGAATACAAAATGGTGCAACACTTTGGAAGACAGACAGTTTCTTATAAAACTAAATATACTTTTACCATAGCAGCCTTTAATTGTGCTCTTTGGTATTGACCCAAATGAGTTAGAAACTCATATCTGCACAAATACTTGCATGTTGGTATTTATAGTAGCTTTATTTATAATTGTCTTAAATCAGAAACAACCAGGATATCCTTTAGTAGGTGATTTGACTAAATACACTGTGGTACATATATGCAGTGAAAATAATAGTACTAAAAAGAATGAGTTATCAAGATACAAATACATGGAGGAATCTTAAATACATATTACTAAGGAAAGAAAGCCATTTGGAAAGTCAACATACTATATGATTCCAAACATATGACATATGGAAAAGGCAAAATTATGGAGACAACAAAAAGATTAGTGGTTGCCAGGTGTTAGGGAGGGAGGATGGGTGACTAGGTAGAATGCAGAGGATTTGGAGGGCAGTAAAACTATTCTGTATGATTCTGTAATGGTGAATAAATGTTACTACACATTTGGCAAAACCCATAGAACTACAATACTGAGTCAGTCCTAACTTAAACCATGCACTTTGGTTGATACAGATACCAGTGCTGGTGAGGAGATGTGGACATTTGGGGAGACTGTGCATGTTTGGGGGAAGGCACATATGAGAATTCTCTGTTCTTTCCTCTCAAATTTTGCTATGAATCTAAAACTGCTCTAAAATAGAAGGTATATTAAAATGAAAACTTCTCCATTTTAGTAAATGGGAATTCCATTTTCATTCTTGCTCAAAAATACAAGACAACAATAAAACCCAACTCCAGGGTATTCCTTGAAGTCTACTGTTTGTGTACTATATTCTATCTATTAGCAAATTCTGCTATGTCTATATTTGAAATTTACTCAAGATCTACCTACTTCTCATGACCTCCACTGCTATCATCATAGTCTAACCCATCACAGTCTGTTGCATGGACTGTTAAAATTGCTCTGTAAAAGGTCTCTCTGTTCTGCCTTTGACCCACTCTTCCTCAAAAGCCATCAAAATGTTCCTTTCAAAATAAATTACAGTGGAGAAAGAATTCAATAAATGTATAGAAAACATTTGACAAAAACCAACCACTATTCATGATGAAGACTCAACAAACAAGGAATAGAAGAGAACTTCCTTAACCAGAAAAAAAGAATTTACTAAAAACTTTAGATAACATCATAATTAATGGTGAAATAGAATGTTTTCCCTCTAAGATTGGGAAAATACAAGGATATCCAATATCAGTGCTTCTTTCAAAATTGTATTGGAGGTAGTACTAAAATTAGGCAAGACAGAGAACTAGAAGTCATTCATATTGAAAAGGAAGAAATAAAACTATTCACAAATCTTTTACCTACAAAATCCTAAGGAATCCTCAAAAAACTGCTATAAGTAATAAGTGGATTCAGTAACTTTTTAGGGTACAATAAAAATATGCAAAAATCAATCATATTTTTATATACTGACAGTGAACAATACTAAAATTAAGAAAACAGTTCCATTTACAGTAGGCTCAAAATTGACCACATTATATTTCAGTTCAGACACCTCCACTGGTTCCCCTTCATACTTAAGAATACAGTTCCAATGTGTTCTCATGCCTTGTAAGGCTCAGCAACGATCTTACTCCCCGTTACTTCTCTGATCTCATCTCTTTCCACCATTCCTCTCACTCACTCTGCTTCAGTCCCATTGGAATCTTCTCTCTTTCTCCAGTATGGCTGGTATGCTGCTTGGAACTCTTGCTTCTCAGATAGCTACATGGTCTGCTTCTTCACCTGTTTCTGTTGCTCTATCTTTGCTCAAGTATCAACAGAGTAGAGAGGGACTCTCTCATCACCAACATAAAATGATATTCCCAGCTCCATCCACCCTCATTGCTCTTATTCCCTTATATCGGTGTCACACACACACACACACACACACACACACACACTTTCTGTGTTATTTGTAACATTTAATCTTGAAATTTTTCAAGTTTATAGAAAAGTTGCAAGAATGGTCAATCAATAACACATACTGTTCTAGTTTTGTCTACATCAGTACACATTTCTCAAGAACAAGGTCATTCTTTTAAATAATGACAACAAAATCATCGCAGTCAAGAACAGTTATATTAATCCAAAGCTATGATAAGAGATTTTCAGTCCCTATTTCAGTTACATACTCATTCTAGTAATGTTTATAGCTGTTGTTTCTTTAGTCCAGGATCCTAGGAGAATCATACATTTTAATTTACTTGGTTATCTGCAGTCTAGAACAGGTGCCCCACTTCTTTTTGTCTTTCATGTTATTACAAATTTTAAAGAATACCTTTTCGTTCTAGTGTGTTTAATTATCTTGTCAGGTTTGAGTCTGGTTCAACATCTTTGGCAAGTATATCACACAAGTAATGTTTTCATCTCGCATCAGAAGAACGTAACTCTGCTGCAGGTTTTCCTCATTTTTTTCCTTGCTTATCTTCTTTCTCCTCATTGGGATAATGAGAATAATTATAATTCTGTTTCACAGAGTAAACTGTACGAAAGCTTGAACTATGTCTCCTTTGTTTGCTTTTTATCCCTTGATCTCATAGGTGCTTGGTAAGTATTTGTCGAGTGAGTAAATGAGTCCACAGCCCATCATATTTGTCTCTAATAATAATTTTTATTAGTAGTAACTGAATACCCCACCTTGCTATCAGGCAAAAGCAGGCAGCAGATCATTGATCCATTCCCCTCATTCTGAGATGCTAAGAGGTCCAGAATAGGGAAGTGCCTCAGAATTTTGAATCTCCATTTAGAAAGACACTGTATATATACATATGTATATATACATATGTATATATGTATATATATGTACATATATATAGCTATTTACTTATACACTATATCCATGTGCTATTGTTCTAACCTATGAGGTACATTTTAAATGTATATATACAAGTTTTCTTAGTGAGTTAAAAAGTAGATATAGATAGAAATAGTATTTTTTTTTCCTAGACCCCAATGGCTTGTTTTCCCCATTCCTGGGAAGATTATAAACTTCCCTTTTGGAAGTCACTGTTTCTACCTATTCTTGAGCTGAGACATTATAGTGTTTTGACTGTCCATAAAGTCTTCAGTGATCAGAATTTTGGGAGAGGTACCAGAAGTCTTAGCTGGCTTCTAGATAATCAAATGTTGTCTTGTCCCAGTATGTGCCAGCCATATCTTTTGAGGCCTTCCTTAGAGACTCCTAAAATTCACTCATAATAGATACTATTTAACATAAAAATGCTCTAAGTACTGATTTCTGATTTCTAAATATTCAGCCAGGAAGTTTCTTTAGTTTTTGGAAGATGGTAAGTTCTCAAAGAATAGTCCTTCCAGACCAGGCTTTAAATGATGCAGCTCAGAATGTTACCAGGAATCTGAATCATCTAGCGCTCCTTTGAAAATCAGTCCCATAATTATCTGAAGGGCTCCTTTAATTAAATCCATGTTTCAGGATGCTTAATCCAAACTGAAACATTCCAGAAGTGTACTTACCGAAAATAATATATTGTGAGCGTTTAAACCCCTGGTGCTTTAAATCAGCTGCACTATAGTGGGTCCTCCAGTATCAGGGTCTTTGTTTCTATTTTAAAGTTTCATTTAAGAAGGATTGCTTACCTAAGTGTAGTAGCAATTTATGTCATTGTTTCTTTAAACTTCTTTTTGCATGGTATGTCTAGTTGTACCCTCCTTTTCTTAACAAAATTACATGAAATACATGTTGTCTTCAAGACTTTAGTAATTTACATTTTCAATATTTTTTTTTATAAAGATTTTTTTAATTTATGTATTGGACAGAGAGAGAGATCACAAGTAGGCAGAGAGGCAGGCAGAGAGAGAGGAGGAAGCAGGCTCCTCGCTGAGCAGAGGGCCCAATGTGGGGCTCGATCCCAGCACCCCGGGATCATGACCTGAGCCGAAGACAGAGGCTTAACCCACTGAGCCACCCAGGCGCGCCCCCCCCCCTTTTTTTTTTTAAAGATTTTTTAAATTTATTTATTGGACAGAGAGAGAGATCACAGTAGGCAGAGAGGCAGGCAGAGAGAGAGGAGGATCAATATGTTTTAAAGTTATTCTTTACTATGGTTCTGTGATTTAGGGCACAGTTGCTTAATGAATAATCAAACCACCTTTGAAGGTGCAAAGACAAGTGTTCCAGAAAGGTTGTGTCTTTCCTTGTAAAATACAAATTTTCTGGGAAAATAGGGTTTTGCTTCATCTTCTCAGTCATGTGTCTTTCAATGAGGCAAGTTTGGATGTTCAGAGAATGCATTGTGCCATTTGTTTAAATTAAGGAGATAGTTCCTTACTCTTTTGTACATAATATTCTTAGAATTAAAAAAAGGTGGATTAACATTTTGAGACTTCAGAAGGTATTGATACACTATTTACTTCAGATGAGTGCATACCCCTTAAAGAGAATAATGGTTCAGCCAGTATTATAAATCATGTTTGGCAAATGTTACTGGAGAACATTTAAGATATTGTAGCAATAATTCCTCCTCAGTCTTTTATTTGGGACACACTGTCATTTTCCTTGTGAGTCTGTGAGTGATTAAAGGTCTTTTGGCCCATCTCATTAGACAGAAATTGTTGACCCTATAAATAAGACATTTTAAAAGACAGATGTGTAGAGATTCATAAGCAACAAATTAAAAAGAGGCCATGAATTTAAAAGCATACATGCACACATACACATACGCACACACATTTTTCATGTATAACTAGCAGTTGTAGTAATTGGCATGGGCTCCAGTGTGCAGCATTAAACTTTACAGTTTTCTAAGCATCTCAGGTACCTTTTTATACCATTCAGTTGTATCCAGCTTTCCATTATTGTTGGCAGGACATCCTTTGGAATGTCTGCTCTCCTCAGGGGATGATTTGGTGCCAGCCTGTCACGGAGAAAGAGACAAAAAAGAATCTGTAATTTAAATAAAAAATAGTGGAATAATAAAATTGGCAAGGAGGCAGATGTCCTTAAAATCTTCATGTCCTGAACAAAACTCAACTTCAGAAGGTCAGAGCTTTCCCAAAACATTTAAAAGCTCTTGCCCTATGATAAGGATCCTCAGAGAAAGATACCTTCCCTTAGCCTCAGTCTGAATTTGCTTGGATTACTAAGCCAGTAAAACATCTCAGAGACATCTAAGCAAGTACTTTTTAAATTAAAAAACTGGCTTTGCTTAAAGTAAACTGAGACAGAATGGTCTTGGATATATTTTCCATAGAAGCACCTGCTTTGGGTGCAACCACACATAGAAGGATTTTGGCACAGTAAATTGCCTAACCTATTCAGCGGATGATATTTTGGATACTGTTCATGGCACCTTTTAAAGGCAATTTTTAGTGTTCTGTCTAGACTTATGTTCTGAGGTCAGCACACAGCCTTAGGATACTGTTCCTTATTTGAAATCAGAGAAGAGACAAGGAAATTTGAATTAAAGCCTCACCCTCTTTAGTGAGTCTGTGCCTCAGACTAAGGGGCTTTTTGGGAGAGCACTATTATAAGAGGCCAAGTATGTCAAGATGAGCCAAAACTAATTGCCTTTGCAATCAAGATTACCCTTGTAGCCTTGTGATACATTTTAAAATCTAGAAAAAAATATTTTATGCCAAGAACAGTATCTTTGATGATTGAAACATAAGAGGATGACTCAGGTCATTTGATAAAATTAGATCTCAATTATCCTATCTTGTTTGTGAAATATACATGGATGTATGCTTGTTCTGGCAATGTTAAACACCTTTTCAGCCTAGCTGCCTTTAGAATTCCTAATACTGGGACGACCTGGTAAAACACGTGTTTCTCTATAGGGTACTTGAAATACCAAAGGTAATTAGTTGTACCTCCTAGTTTGTGGTGTCTTGTCACTTGGTGGTCATGTGCCTAGAATCCCCCTCCCTACCAGAGCCTGGTTCTACCTGAACACTACCCAGTGAGTGCAGTCATACTCCCTATATTCAACTCTGTAGTTAGAAACTTTTAGCTTGAGATGCACTTACTTTCTGTGAGATTCTTCATCCAAAAAAACCTGATTTGAACGTGCAAAACAACTAAACAAAAACATTTTATGCTGTTACGAACCATTCCATTGAAGTTATTTCCCTGATATTTAAAGCCAACACTGATTATCTTATATGCACTGGTAATGTACTTTACTTTTTTTTTTTTTAGCTGATTGAATCATTTCTCCAACCACATTTTATGTATGAGTATTCTTAAGCTAAGAGTTAGCTAATTGCTAAGTAACTTGGCCAAGATCATCCAACTACTAAGTGCTGGGTCAAGACTTATATCTAAATCTAACTGATTCCAAAAGTCATGCTTTTGGATCATGGTGCTGTGCTCTGTATTTTTCCTTTGACATCATCATCAATATCCAAGAAGTTTATATTTCTCTAAATCAGATGCTTTTAACTCTAAAGAGTGTGCAAAATTATATGTACATATAGATATATGTCCTTCTTCTAGGAACATGAACTATATATAACTTCTGTCAGGTTCTCAAGTTTAACCTGTGACTTAAAAATGATTAAGAACCCTGAGAGAGTAGCCTTTTAAAAACTAGCAAAGATTGTCTCCATCATTTTAAAAAAAGAATATATAATGTATATGCAAATTACACATGGACATGTGAATAAGAAAAATGCATTGTTTGTTGCTATTACTACTCTTTATACCAATAACAGTTTATAAATTATTGTAATTATGGTAGTCTTCACATTTTAAATATAGGCTATCTCATATTAGAAACCTGAAAGAAACTGTTGTGTTCCAAATTAGAAGTGATGGAAAATATGAAATTTATGTACAGAATGTTACTTGGAAAACATATTTTCTTCATGTTGTATACAATAGTATAAAGGGAAAACATGACATTCTTGTATGGAGAGACATACTACACAAAGAGGAAAGTGATGAAACCAAAAGAAAATAATTGATAAATCATGGGTGTTTCTATGATAAACCAGATGTGTCAAAAATAGTAGTTAGTATTTCTTCTACAAAAAAAATTTAGGGGAAAAATAAAGTTAAACAGTGCCTTAAGATATGTAGAAATGTAGAAATGATCCTCACTGGAGTTTATGAAGAGTGATAAAATGATGTTTTTATTAATTATACCAATTAATACTGGCATTATGTCACATTTCTTGTTCCAATCAACTAAAATCTCTAAGAAATATCTTCTATGAGATGCCCTCTCTCTTCTGCACCTTCGTGTTTTCCTTCCCCTCATTAAGTTAAAGATTCTGACCTCTTTTTCCTTCCTTTCATATCTATTGTGAGTCTAGCTCATTACAGCAGTGCGCTTGCTAGGTTTATCAATAAACCTCCCTGGTGCTACCTTCTATTGTTAATTTTCAGACAGTCTCTTAAATAGTGGCTTAGAAGCATTTGACATTATATTAAACACGTTCTTCTTAAAATTCTCTTCTCTTCCTGGAGCACCACATTTCCATGGTTCTTTTACAGGTTTGGTCTTGGTTTCATTTTTGTCTCTTGTCATGGGCTCATTTTCTTCTGCCACATTTTTAAATGTTTGTGTTCCCCAGGGTTCTCTTGCTAACTTTTGTCTTTTCTCATTCCATATTCTCCTCTCCCATCCTCACATACCATTCCAAACCCTGGTTTCAACTACCACCTAAATCATGAAAACATTTTGTTGTTATAAACAGGATCATTTCATAAAGATAAATAAAGGGAGTGAATTCATCAAGATGACATGAAAATTTCCAAAATGTATACACCTAATAAGAGAGTTTCAATATAGAAGACAAAAACTGATGGAACTGTGAGCAGAAATGGCCAAATGCACAATTTTAGTCAGAAATTTCAATACTTCTTTCTTAGCAATTGATAGAAGTAGACAGAAAATTAGTAAGTATGCAGAAGACTTCAACCAACTTGACCTTGACACTGACATTTATAAAACAACTCACCCAGTAAGAGCAACCACACATTCTTTTCAAGTACACACTGAACATTCACCAAGCTAGTCAATGTGCTGCTGCATTGTAAAACCAATCTTAATAACTTTAGAAGGATTGAAATTACAAAGAGAATGCTCCCTGACCAAAACAGAATTAAGTTAGAAATCAGTAACAAAGAAATACTTGGAAAGTCCTCAAATATTTGGAAAGTAAACAATACACTTTTAAATAAGCCATTGAGCAGAGAAGAAATCATAAGGGAAATTAAAAAGGATTGTGAACTCAATGAAAGTAAAAATACAGAATATCAAAATTTATGGATTGCACTTAAAGCAGTAGAGTTAGAAAAAAAAGTAGCTTTAAATGCTTATCTTAGCAAAGAGGAAAGATCTAAAGTCAGTGATTCAAACTTCTACCTTTAAAAGCACGAAAAAGGAAGAAAAGTACATTGAAAATCAGTAAAAGAGAAGAAATTATGAGAAAATCGATGGGGAAACAAAGAAAAACAGAAAATAAATGAAACACAAAGCTAGTTCTTTAATAAAAACAATAAAATTGGTTAATAGGTAGAGTGAACAAAAAAGAGAGAGAAGACACAAATTAGCAATATCAGGCATGAGAAAGGAGAAATCAGTATGTATCTTATGTTAACAAAAATAATAATACAGCAATACCATGAACAACTGTATATAATAAATTTGATGACTTCGATGAAATGGAAAAAATTCTTAAAAGATGACAATTACAAAAACTAATATAAGAAGAAATAGGAAATTAAACATCTCTATATTTATCTGAAAAATTGAATTGATCATTCAGAACTTTCCAATACACACACACACCAACACAAACTCTAGGCAAGATGGCTTCACTGGTCAAATCTATCAAATGTTCAAAAAGAAATTGTACCTATCTTAGTAACAGTGAGGAAATAGAGGAGTTGGGAATAAATTCCTAGCTCATTTTATGACTTCAGCATTATGCTGTGTACAAAATCAGATACTAAAAGAACAGAAAACTTCAGATAACTATTTCTCCTAAGTTTAGATATAAACTTAATAAAAGCAAAATATACTTAGTAACATATAAAAGGACCATATATCATGATCTTGTGGAATACATTCCAGGAATCCAAGATTTGTTTAGCTTTTGAAAATCAATATAGTTCATTCTCAATGTTAAAGAATTTTAAGAAGAAAGTCATATGACCATATAAATAAATTCTACTTGGAAACGTATTTGACAAAATTCAATACCCATTAATTTTAGAATAGAAATAAGAATAGAAAGGAACTTTTTCTATTGGAAAAAGATATTGAAGATATATTTGGGTTGTCAGTAATCATTTCACTGCATAGATGTCTATCAAATCATAATATTGTATGCCTTAAATATATACAGTTTATATATAAAACCTTTAAATTTATGGCAGTATAATAAGTAGAAAATACATCTCATTTTAACTTCTAGAATTTGTAATGGTAAACATGGTTTTCTAATATTTACTGGCCAATTCCATTTCTTTTCATTAAATACCTTCTTGTGTACTTTGTCTTGTTTCTGTTGAGCTCTTACTCAGTCTTTGTTTTTCTGATTGATGAAAGCTTTTTATATATTAAAAGCTGAGAGCATTTTCTGTAAAAAGAAAGTAAGAAAGAAAGAAGGGAAGAAGGGAGGAAGGGAAGGAGGAAGGAAGGAAAAGGGAAAAAAAAAGAAGAAAATTTCTCAACCTGAAAAAGGCATCTCTGAAAAACTTAAAGCTAACAGCAGACGTAATTTAAACTAAGTGTATAAGAAATGGCAAGTAGGTTTGTTCTCAAGACTTCTGCTCAGTATTGTACTGTAGACTCTAGCCAATGTAATAAAGCAGGACAAAGAAGTGAAAGGCTTACAGGTTGGCAAGGAAGATAATGTAAGTAATAACAAAAGAACTTACCAAAAAAAAAAAAAAAAAGCTACTATAACTATTGCGTGCATTTAGCAGAGTTGTAGAATATAATATCAAATTGCAAAAAAAAATCACAAATTCTTTTTTTTTTTTTAAAGATTTATTTATTTATTTATTTGACAGAGAGCGATTACAAGTAGACAGAGAGGCAGGCAAAGAGAGAGGAAGGGAAGCAGGCTCCCTGCCGAGCAGAGAGCCCGATGTGGGACTCGATCCCAGGACCCTGAGATCATGACCTGAGCCGAAGGCAGTGGCTTAACCCACTGAGCCACCCAGGCGCCCCAAAAAAATCACAAATTCTTACATAATGGCAATAAACGAATGGAAATGAAGTTTTAAAAATATTTAAAAAGCATTTAAAATGTGACATATTTCAGAAAAAATATAACAGTATATGACAAACCTGCATACTGGAAAATATGTTTACAAAAACCCTTACAGAAATTAAAGAATACCTAGATAAATGTATCAATATATCTTGTTCATGATTTGAAAGACAATATTACTAAAATGTCAGTTTTTAAAAAATTGATCAATAGAGTTTATGCAAATCTGCCCAAAATTCCAGTAGGACTTTTTTGGTTAGCGATTGGCAATCTCATTCTCATATTTATGTGGAAATGTAAAAGAACTAATATATGCAAAAGAGTTTTGAACATAAAGAACAAAGTTGGAGGACTTACCTTATCTGATTTCAAGATTTATTTTAAAACTGCAGTTATCGAGAGAGTGGTGTTGGTGTCTGGATCATCATATAAATCAATGGAACAGAAGAGTAATTCCAGAAAGGGATCTACCAATCTGTAGTTATTTTATTTTTATAAAAGATTCTGATAAAATTCAATTTGGGAGACAGTGTCCTTTCAGTTAATGATGATAGAACTGAATATTCATTTTGGAAGGATAAATAACTGTAAGCCTTACCTTATAGTATACTCAAAACTAATTCAAAACATATCTATACCTTAATGTATGTATTGCTTTTAAACACATTTGCAAAATGAACTTGCCTTCAAAATGCTGTCTTCTTGAATACAGTTCAGTTTTTAATATGACTAACTTTACGAACTCACTCCAAGAAGAGAAGGTTATGACTTCTGAAGCTGGGTTGTAATATGTGAGACACCTTGTTACTGTCTATTTCGCTGAAGGAGTCTGAACCCAGGCACTGTATCATAAGGAAACCTGGGCCACATGTAGGTGTTCTGGCCAGTAGCCTCAGCAATGATCCCAGCTAATAGACAGTATCAACCACCAGACTCTGAGTGAATGAAACTCCTCATGCTGTCATCCTTAGCCTTCCAGCTGCCCCACTGACATTGAATGAAGCAGACACAAGCATCCTCACCAAGCTTGGCTCAAATGGCAGTCATGAGCCAAATGCATGTTGTTGTTGTTTTAAGCCACTAAATTGTGGTTATTCTGTCATGCAGTAATAGACAACTAGAACAGTGTAAAAGCTAAACTATAAAATTTTTAAAAAGTAAACATAGGAAAAATGTGCATGGCTAGGGTTAGGTAAACATTTCCTAAAGGGACACCAAAACATAAGCATAAAAGAACAATAGCAATCAATTAGTCATCAATAAAATGAAATGATTTCTGCTCTTCCACAGACACTTAAGAAAGTGAAAAGGGAAAATTTGTAATGCAGAGATCTGACCAACTATTGATATTTTCTAGATATTAAAGGTAGTAAATTTTTAGGTAGGGAGCCTTCCATGAGCCTGCAATTTATGTAATTTCTCATATTATGAGGATATTCCTAGATATATGTAAATTAAAACTTTGCCAGAATATAATACAGAAAAATGTTCCAATCGAATAAACTCTTTTAAACTCCGCTTTCTCAAATATAGATAAAGCATTCTCTTTATTGTCTATAAGGAATTGTTAAGCGTGAGTGAAAGAGTATTTTGTTTTCTCCAGAGAACATCTACACACTAATAAAAAATTTTATATGCTTTTTCAATAAATAGCCTAGACTAGGGTTTCTATCTCTGATAGCAGTCCAATCTCTGGAGTATATCCTTCTACTTTAAGCCTCAGTTAAAGGACTAATTTACATAGTTCACAGACCAGAATTTCTAAAGAGAATTGTGAGAACCTCTTATAAAAGCTGGGCAAAAAATTCAAATCAGTTCCAAATGTTTTATGCTTCACTTAGTGTTTATCTTGAATTTTTTATTCATTACTGAGAAGAATTGGCTGTGTATACATAAAGAGTAATATCTTAAGTGTCTAAATTTTAAGATGCATGTGCCTTTTGACTGCTGACAGCCTAGTCTGATGGCATTTTGAGTTATATTTTTATTACATGCTATTACAAACTGCTTACATTCACTTTTCATTATTATCCAGTTAGGCATTTCATGTTGTCCATTGTTAATATGTGTAACAATGTCTACTTTTCTAGGGATAGAAATTCTATCAAGATGAAAACTATAAATGACTATTTACATGAAAGTGGAAAAAAAGAGAAAGGTGGAATTTTCACTTGGTTCTAGGAATTCTGGAGAAAAGAAGCATCTACATTCATTTAAGAAGTCTTTTAGATGGAATAACTTGTTCAATAAATGCCTACAAAACTAAAATCTTCAAAAAAGGAGGCCAGATTAGAAGAAATCATGCTTACTGTTTCTAGGTTGATGCCACATAAAAATGTCATATATTTTTTTAAGATTTTATTTATTTGAGAGGGCAGAGAGAGACAGAGAGAGAAGGATAAGAAGATTGTGCAGTGAACACAGAGACAGAGAGAGAGCAGGGAAAGGGGCAGAGGGAAAGAATCTCAAGCAGACTCCCCACTGAGCATGGAGCTCCATGTGGGGCTTGATCCCCGAGATCACTACCTGAGCTGAGATCAAGAGTCAGAGGCTTAACCAACTGAACCACCCCAGTGCCCTCAAAAATCTCATATTCTAGGTATCTGAAATATGTTTTTTCAAATCAGTTCTTGTTTTGGTATGCTAGACCCATGTTATAACTGTTATGCATGCCATAAATCTAGAATTTATACTAATTCTCTCCTTTTACTCACTTGCCAAATTTCACTGGTAACTGTCTTGATAATATCACCTCTAAAATCATTCTTGAATTCATCTCTTCCTCTTCATCAAACTCCCCCCTTTTCTTCTAAATTATAATAAAAAGTTGTTGAATAAATTTCCTAACCCCAACTGTAACCCTAAGTCTACAAGGCCAGATTGCTATCATAAATAACAGGCAATGAGAAGGCAGTGAAAAACAAGAAAGTTTAAGCTTAATTAACACAGTAGTTGCTAATCAACATCACTGATTATTACTATGAAGGACAATTTTGCAAGTTCTCTCTTTTACCCTACCTCCTTTACACAGATACACACAAACATGCACACGTATATACACACACACTATAAGAAAGCTCATGAGTTGGGGCGCCTGGGTGGCCCATTTGGTTAAGCAACTGCCTTCGGCTCTGGTCATGATCCCAGGGTCCTGGGATTGAGTCCTGCATCAGACTCCCTGCTCGGTGTGGAGCCTGCTTCTCCTTCTTCCTCTGCCTGCTGCTCTGCCTACTTGTGCTCTCTCTGTCAAACAAACAAACAAATAGATAAAAATCTTTAAAGAAAGCTCATGAGTTCTTTCTTGGCACCTGTTCTCCTTCAGAAATAGGGTTCACCCTCTGTCATGTTCTATTCCTCAAAATGTTACCTTTTTGTATGATATCTGTGAGGTCCTGAGGATTTGGCTAATGGGAGATATAAATAGGCAATTAGAGCAAGGGAAAGAAAGTGAGGTCAAGGTATTTATTACCTTGGAATCTCCCTGCATACATTGGCTCTGTCCCTATACTAAAGCCCGCAGGTCCTGTCAGGTGACTGTTGCCACCATTTTCCATGCTCTAATGACAACTTCCCCTGGCTGTTCCTTTGCTAGTCTTAGTAGCTGAGAGTCAGGACAGAGTGTGGCCAGGATTGCCATGCTCAGAAGGGCGCTCCCTATACTTGCAGTTTAATGCTCTGTCATTGTCCTCTTGAAGTTCTTAACAATTTGATCTTGGAATTTGTGGTTTATTTTATTTTTTAAAAGATTTTATTTGTTTATTCATTCATTCATTTGCTAGAGAGGGAGAGCACAGAGGGAGAGTGAGAGGGAGATGCAGGCTCCCTGCTGAGCAGAGAGCCCGATTTGGGACTCGATCCTAGGACCCTAGGATCATGACCTGAGCCGAAGGCAAGTGCTTAATGCTCTGAGCCACCCAGGCACCCAGAATTTGTGGTTCATAATTGAAGTTCAATAAGACAATGGAGCAAGCATAGTCTTGTCACCCACCACCTCCCTGAATACCCTGGACATGTTCTCAGCTGCCCTGTCCCTGCTCCCCCAGACCCTGACCTCACATGACTTCCCTCTCTCTACATCCACAGAGTGACTATTGTTGCAACCCACTGCAAGGGACTCTATCCTACCAGGCTGCCCTTCCCCCACTACTTCAGCAACCATTGTTGCCCCCTGCCCATGATGGAGTCTGGTTGTGAACTTGAGAGAGGGTTGGTGCAGGGGGGTGGGGGGGGGTACATGATAGTGGCTGTCCCCACCCCAGACTACATACTATAGGATATTCTGTAGGTGACTCAGCAGGGGTGAGCGAGTCATGTGTCCCTAATCTGGGTGTTGGATATGTCCCAGTACAGATTGTATTGCCTTGAGCCTTGAGTATGGCTCGTCTCTTATGGCTGGGGGAGGTAGAGCCATGGGAAGAAGTTGACTTTTCCAGCCTGGCCAGGCATGGCACATTGGTGTGGTTGGCAGAAGGACAAACCTAGCAACAGGTAGACTTCAAATGTCAAGCCATAGGGTGGGCTCTAGGATGATGTGTGGGTCTGCATTCACCTTGTGAGTGGTCCCATGCCTAAAGGAGTTTGATATTAAATAGAAAATGAAAAAGCACAATAATGAGTCAAGAGAAGTTTATGGAAGAAAGGAAAAAGTTTAATATTGTAGTGACTTCAATGGTAACTTTTTTTTCCTGCTTTTTGAATAAAGGATGCATATTTTCATTTTGCAAAGAGCTCCACACATTATCTAGGTGATCCTGTGCAGAGTCCTGGGTTCTGTCAATTACATGAGGCTTAGGAAATAGATCCTTGAGCCATGTAAGGCAAGAAGTTTGCACTGATACTCTTATGTAAACCTGGACTATTGGAAGGCCACACTGTGTATCAAAAGAAGACTAGAGAAAGAAGTCCATTGCAGCAAAGGGAGCGGATAAGGAAAATCTTTGATCTCACCTGGGCTCTGGTTAAAAAAACAATAAATTTTTCCTTGAAATATTTTTAAAAGATGGTCATGTTCTCATTTCTATTTTGGGTTTGAAATAATTTTAATTTGAAATTGAGGTAAACCCCAAATCAAGAAATATACTCAGTGATTCCAGAATGGTAAGGCAGTGCCTACAGGCATTTGACAGAAGCAAACAAAATTCCTAACTCTGACCCAGCAGTATTTCCACAGGGAAAACCCAAACTTTCAAATATGAGTTCACAACCCAAAATTATAAAACACAGTAAGGGCGAGTAAGTAAAAATAGGAAAGAGTAAAACAAAACAAGAGAATTTAAGTTTTTTAAACATATGAAAAATGCATAAAATCTGACAAGGAGAACATATTACAAAAAGCAAACATACAAACACTTATTTGCAAAATAACCAGGTAGAACTTTAACAGATAAAAATATGCCATAATGTTTAAAAATAGGAGCATAACTCTTGAAGAGGTAAAATAGCAGAGTAGACATAGATGAATTGAGAACAGTTAAAGTAGACTAAGGAGTTTAAGATATTAACTAGAAAGCTACACCAAAGGATAAAAAGATGGCAATTATGAAAATGCCATTAAGCAATACACAGAAGAGAATAAGTTTTAATATTTGTTTAACTGGAGTTCCAGAAAACAGAATAGAATGCAGAGAGATTCTGTTTAAAAGAGATAATAGATGAGAAACTTCCAGAACCGGTAGAATAAAGAAACACAGGAATCACTATGAATACTGTAAAATATAAAAAGGAATATACATTAAGATATGATGTACTAAAACTATAGTAAAATAGAGGAAAATAAAAGATTTTTTTTTTAAAGATTTATTTATTTATTTATTTGACTGAGATCACAAGTAGGCAGAGAGGCAGGCAGAGAGAGGGGAGGAAGCAGGCTCCCCGCTGAGCAGAGAGCCCATGCGGGACTCGATCCCAGGACCCAGGGATCATGACCCGAGCTGAAGGCAGAGGCCTTAAACCACTGAGCCACCCAGGCGCCCCATGAGGAAAATAAAAGATCTTAAATGCACTCAGAGAAAAGCAGATTATCTGCAAATGATCTGTTTAGTGTGGTAGAATTATCAACAGAGTGGAGAACAACTGTTAAACTAGGACTTCATATCATTTTAAATTATCTTTTGAGAGGAGTGTTAAAACAAAGCCATTATCAGGCAAACAAGGCAAATGACCTATTACCAATAAACACTTACTAAAGGAACCCCCAAACGATATATTAGAAGGAAGGAAAATAATCCCAGATGAATGTGTTAAGTACAAAAATTTAAATCTTTTTAAAAATGACTATGTAAAATAGCTATGATAATATCTGTTTGTGGCTTACTTAAAAAATAAGATAGAAATAAGATAATGGGAAAAATGTATGTTAGGAGTAGAATAATTTGAATTAAGTTATTTTAAAATCTTTATATTATACTGATCACCTTTAGATTTTGTTAAGCATTATTAAGCACTATTAGAAATTCATATGGTCACTTGACACTTAAAAAATTAAATGTAGGGGCGCCTGGGTGGCTCAGTGGTTGAAGCCTCTGCCTTCAGCTCAGGTCATGGTCCCAGGGTCCTGGGATCGAGCCTCACATCAGGCTCTCTGCTCAGCAGGGAGCCTGCCTCCTCCTCTCTCTCTGCCTGCCTCTCTGCCTACTTGTGATCTGTCTGTCAAATAAATAAAAATCTTTAAAAAAAAATTAAATGTATAGGAAAAGCTGTAAGTCGAAAATTGTCGCTCAGTAGAATAGTGTGGGGATTAATTTTATGTGTCAATTTGTTTTGGCTGTGATGCTCAGTTGTTTGGTCAAATACCAGTCTAGCTGTTGGTGTGAAGGTATTTTTATATGTGATTAACATTTAAATCAGTAGACTTCGAATAAAGTAGATCACTTTCCATATTGTGGGTATACCTCTGCCAATAATTGGAAGGTCTTAAGAGCAAAGACTGAAGTTTTCTGAAGATTAAAGAAATCCTTGAGATTGTACATAGAAACCCTGCCTGAGTTTCCAACCTGCTTCCCTGTGGAATTTGGACTCCATTACATCTACTCTTACTTTGAATTCCCGCCCCACTCTTCCACTGTACAGATTTTTATACTTAACAACCATCACAGTCTCTTAAAATAAATATCTTTCATCAGAATGAGACGTTTAAAAATATTTACCTCTCAGTATTTCAAGTATAAAGCAGACCAAAATTGCTATGGTTATAGACAACTTGAGCAACATAATTAACAGTATGATCCTTCACCTAAACAGTCAGGACATATATGTTCTTCTAAAATACACATGGAATGTTTACCAAAATGGACTGTAAGTTAAGTTCATAAGGCACATCTTACGATGTTAAAGAACTGGTATCACAACACTTTTACCATAGCACACTTTTAGAAGTCCATTTTAAGTAACCAAAATATGTTTAGTTAATTTAAAACACAGTTTTGGGGGCATCTAGGTGGTTCTGGTGGTTAAGCATGGGTGATTTCAGCCCTTGATTTCAGCTCAGGTCAGAATCTCAAGGCTGTGAGGTCAAGCCCTGCATCGGGCCCTGTGCTAGACATGGAGCCTGCTTAAGATTCTCTCTCTCTTTGCCTCTTCCCCACCCTTTGTGTTCTCTCTCTTTCAAAAAATACAAAGATAAAAACAAAAGCAAAAACAAAAACATGATTTTTAATAACTCAGTAATTAAGGAATCAAAAACCACAAATATTTGGAAATAAATGATGGTGGAAATACTAATCAGAATTAGTGGGATATTGCCAAGGTCCTTGTACTTTATAAACTTTATGTATATAATAAAAAAAGAACTGAAAAAATTAATAAATTGTTAAAACTTAAAAAGTGAGAAGAACAACAGAATAAAAAGAATAAGGAAAAAATAATGAAAGCAGGAAATGATATAGAGAGCAAAAATTGCTTTGGATTTATATGGAATTAATATACTTATTGGTCAAAAATAGTTGAATACTGGCAATTATGGTTTAACCTAAATACAGTAGAGACAATTATCAAAGTTGATCCTTTGGAAATACGAATGAAATGGAAAGAGAATGGCCATTGGTAAGAATGAAGCAAAGCTGGAAAAATCTCTTCTTGTCACTTGCTGTCTGTGTGACACTGAACAACCTAAATTTTCTGACCCTCAATATTCTTAATAGACAAGAGTAAACAATAGTAATTATCCTCTAAATTTTATGTAGGAATTTAATGAGACTTCTAATATGCTTTTAACATATGACTTATAATTTGTTTTCTTTAGTGCCCTTCTCTTTTTCTTAAAATACCAGACAGTACTTACTCATTCATCCATCTGTTCTTTCAAAAGGCAGAGATACTTGCTAGGTTTTACTTCCTGTATTAATTTAAAAAACAGTATTTTAAAATCCATTTTCTATAGAGGAACCTCAAGGAAAATAAATTGTGGATGCAGAGGATTTTTCCAAAGCCGATCACATTTATAATTAACATTGTTATGTTGAATCAAATTATGTTTCTAAGAAGCTTTAGTTCCCATTTTAGCAATGAGATACCACTTCTTGTGGCATTTTACTATGGATTAGGAAGACATAAAGGGGAGAATACAGAGCAGAAAGCGAGACCCTCAAATGTGGACTTAAATCAAGAGTTAGATTCTAATTCTGTGCCAATTGGACAGGCTTCCTCCTGTCTTCACCACACAGCTCTCCATATGTCTCCAATTTTAAACAAAGCCACTCCCAACAGGAGCTCTACCTCAAAGAAGCCTGAGAAATGGCCGAGTGTCAGTCTTCAGGGGACTTAAAATTGCATTTGCTCTGACAGGATCTTGAACACCTGCAGTTATTTCAAAGGAATTTTGATCCAACAATAATTCACATAATTTATCATCTGGAGATGCCAAAAATTCTTTGAAAAACTGTGCTGTAGTTAGTAAAAGGAAAAAAAGAAGGGGGGGGGAATTGATGGTGGGTGGCAGTATTTTCACATAGGATGTTTTTACAGGAATCATTAAATTCTTACATTTTTTTTTCCCTCTCAAGTCTTTGTTTCCTTGTAGTTGAAACATTGACCATTGACTTACTTTGGAATTTCATTGTGTGTTTGCAATTAACACATACAAAAGGACTATGCATTTATTTCAGGGGACTCAGGTTTTCAGTTTTGTTTTCATCTCCAGAAAGATAATATCTGGGAGTCCCACCTTAATTACAGTATTTAATTTTTAGAGATTCCTTGGTTTTCCTTCTAACAAAATCACACTGACATTTGAAAGTATGTAGTGAATAAGTGAAGCAACCTTTTTAATCAGAAAGAATAAGCATTTGAATTCTTTGCAGCCACAGTCACAAAATAAATGTCTTTCATCCAAATTGAGGGCACTGAACAAGCTGGAGCAGAGGAGATCCTGTGTTGTGATTCCCTTTGTGAAAATAATCAGAAGTGCTGGCGGAGGAGGGGATCTGTGGGAAGGGAAAGGCAGTCTAGATACTATGGATTGTAGAGGGAAAGAAATTAGGGAACTATTGGATCCATTTAGCATTCAGAATGAATACGAGAATTAACGCTCTCATAAGCAGGCAAAGTGGAGATGATTGGCACAAATCTATAAAAAGGTTCCAGGTCATCTTTACAGAAAAGTTAATTAGGAAATGTGCTTATTTATAAATGTTAATTTCTTCTAAAGTCACTTAATGAGGAACTTTGTATTAAATGGAAATACTAGTATTGAATAGAAGGCAGTTAGTGCTATTTTCTTACTAACATTTTAAACACAATAGCACATTAATAACATTTTGAATCAAAAAAAACCCCTATTGGTTACATTGTGAGATGTTTACTTGCTCTTCTTCTCACAGTCCCTGACTGAAATAAGTAAAATTTCTTTTTTGGGCTAGTTCTCAGTAATACCACTGGGCACAACATTTAGCTTTCAGGGTGACAGGACTGAGCTTCTTGGAAAAGTAGAATCTTTACATTTTCCCATTCTCAGGTTTTTCCTGTTCAACATAATCGATGTTTCTTGAAAGCTCAATTACCAAAAATCTGTGTCCTTTTAATCAGCTTAAATACCTGAAGTAGTATTTCTGTTTCTTCCTCCTGAAAAACAGTCTTTCATTGATTTGCATGAATCCCTTAGGTTTCAGAAAGGGTGGTTGAAGGATGCAGTGTATGCAAAAATAAAGTGCCCATTTTCAGATTGGACCAACTTGCTGTAGAACTTATTGCCAACATCATTTTCATTTAGATCTTCCAAACCTCAAGATTTGGCTTTCCTGCTTGGAAAAAAATATAATTGCACAATCATGCTCTTGGGAGACTTTGTTCTGCACCTCAGAAAACCAAGTTACACCCATAGATGTGAATGAAAGAGCACAGATTGCCTAAATGGATCTCTCTTCCAAATGGGTAAAGGGAATTAGGCAGTGGAACATTGAAGCAACATATTTAAACAAGCATTTCTTCTTCATCTCTAGCCCCCCCTTTCTTAAGTCCAGAATGATTGACCTACCAGAAAGCAGAATTGAAGAATGTTGTGGTTTTACTTGGGAGGTGTGTTCAAAAACTTTTTGCTGCTAAATAGTATGGATAATTTTTATTTTATTTTAATATGGTAAAATAGACTTCTCCTAAGTAACCCTGTTAGCAAAAACCTAGTCCAACTTTTCTGTTGGATACTATTGAATCAAATGCTCTAAGTTAATCTTCAGTTTTGGGGTTTCAGGAAAAAAAAATACTATGTCCATTCTGAAAAAGTACAAAGTTTAAACACAGCTTTCTCTTCTGCTCCTGGGTGGTTTGACACAATTCTAAACTAAAGACTTGTGCACTCACAGCATGACCAAGATTACCTCCCCTCTCTCCTGCTGTTTCTTTATGGTGGCCCTTGATTACAAACCTGCTATTACAGCCTTTTGGAATCCTTAACCCTTTCCAAGTAGTTTTTTCTTCCCTTTCTTAGTTTGCTCTATAGTTCAGGTGAAAGGCCTCAGAACTTGTAATTTTTATAGGCTTGTCATGTGCACATAATGTTCATAGGCTTCCATGGTGCAACAGTAGAGTTTAATCATTTTAATTTTTAAATTGTTTCCTTATTGTTTATTAGGGTCTGCCTTAGAGTAAATGAACAAGAGTGTTGGGGCCAGACAACACTTTGGATGTAAAGTTGAGCATCTCTTATTAGCTTTGTGACTTTTGCAATGTTTGGACCTCTCTGAGTAGGTGTCTTATCTGAAAAAGGATTGAGAATGGAAGCTACCTTTGAGAGTTGTGCAGAGTTGGTGAGTGCTGTGAAGTATGTAAACCTGGTGATTCACAAACCTGTACCCCTGGGGCTAATAATACATTATATGTTAATAAAAAAGAAAAAAAATAGAGTTGTGCAGAGTAGATAAGTCAACCTATGCAAAGCACCTAGAACTGCACTTGTCACATGCAAACTCAGTAAATTTGAGCTCTTAATGACTGAAGGTAGAATGTGACTCTTCAGATGTGGAAAAGAGTAAACTTTTCAAAATATAAATGATTCTCAGAATCCTGTAAATAATGGGTTTAGATAATCTAGCTACATTGGTATATGCCATTAAAGAAATTGAAGGTATTTGAGATTCTTTATAAATATGGAATGAATAAAATTTTTAAATTTTATATAGTTTTAAGAAGTAGGTAAAACATACCTATCATAAAACAATTGGTCATTTGAAAGTATTTTTTAAGAATTATAAATAGATACTGAATGAGAGTGTTCAGTCTTAGGAATGTGAAATCCAGTGATATTCAGAAATGGGCAGGGAAATAGCTTCCTGCTGCCCCATAGTGGCTGTTAATGTCAGTGCAGTGTCCTCCCAGCAGGTAGCCAGTGAGACCTCCAGGAGAGTTACCCCTATGAGAGTGCTACAGAGGTAAACACAACTTGCTCTGGTCTCATCTGTATTGGTGATTTGGGAAAATAGATGATAGGGAAAGAAACAGGATCTCACCCATAGAAGAAAAGAAACCAAAGTGTCAGAAAGAGCCATCCTGGGAAATGTGTTGCCTCAGAAGATGCCATTAATCCAAATGGCATGAACAAAATGACCCTAAATTGCTTGTGTGTCTCTATGCATGGTTGTGTGTATTGGCCCTTGCAAATCTGCTTATTTTTTCTATCTATGTATCTATCTATTTATCTATCTGGTTTGTCTTTCAAGTAGTACTACATGTGTGGCAGTACCCAATGTAGGTATTTGAAAAGCTGTTAATTTGTCAACACTCCAAGCTATGATATTTGAAAAAAATTTACGCTGGGTTGAGGTTATAGGGCAGATGTATGCCACTAAATATCACAGCTCATTAACCTCTTCTCTGCCTTCCTGAACAATTCAGCTCTGCCTCCAAACTTGCATTTCCTACTCAGTAAGCAAAAGTTATATGATTAACTAGACTACCCATTCTTAGAAGGCAATTTGTGTTCAACTGCTGTTCTAGAGAGAATCCCTCATCCATGCTAAGCAGCTTATAAAACATTCACCCCTCATTGCAGGTCTCTCTCTGATGGGAGTCCTGGTAGCTAGATTTTTACTTATCTCATTGCAATTTTTTTAAGGTTTTGTTTATTTATTTGACAGTGAGAAAGAGAGAGCATGCATAAGTAGGCAGAGTGGTAGGCAGAGGGAGAGGGAGAATCAGATTCTCTGCCAAGCAGAGAGCCTGATGCAGGGCCATATGCCAGGACCCTGGGATCATGACCTGAGTTGGAAGACAGACGCTTAAGAACCTGAGCCACCCAGGTGCCCCTCATTGAAATTTCAATAAGGTATTGGCAACTAGATACTGGTTTCTCAAATATTGCCTGGTTCTCTTTCCAGGCTTTTAACCTTGAATTTCATCATCTTCACTCTTCCTGCATCCAAGATATTATCATATTTGGTCCATTTTGACCCTGCAGTATCATTGCCTCCCAATGCCAGGCTTTTCTCTCCATTCTCTTGATGTTGTCAAACTCAAGCACTAATTACATAGAACTTCTGCCACAGACTTAAAACTCACCCCCTAGTCCTTAAGAAGCAGTTAGGTAGAAGAGAAATTGTATGTGCTTTGGAGTCAGAGCAATCTTAGTTTGAATTCCAAATTCCCTACTGCCTTTGCTGTGTAATCTTTGGCAATTGATCCTAATATTCTTCATGTTAAAATGACAAAATAATAATCTCTTCGAGGAGTTTTCTTAATAGAAATCCAACATACTGTTAGGCCCAGTGTTGATACTGAATAGCCAGTTTTTGTTTTCCCCTCTCTTCTCTGGAAGATTTAAGAGTGGGGCAGTGAAAGCTGTTGCCTCAGTTACAGGTAGTAAAGGAGTGGATTTTAAATTACAGGGAATTTAAAGAAAGAGTGTAAGTGACAAAAAGATCATTTTCTTGTTATTACATCATGCACTTACAACTCTAAACAAAACGTCAGTGATAATACATTTCTCCTCTAAAAAATCCTCTGTCGGTATAAGTACTAAAGAATGACTGCTGTTGTTACTGAATTTCAGCAGTAGCTGCAAATTATAGTAGCTTCTAAGTAACCCATGTGTATTATTTAAAAAAAAAATTGTACACAGACATTAACCCAGAGAATTTCCCCTTATACAGTTTGCCCCCGACACATACAGACCAAGCTACGTGCCTCTGTACCTGGACTATATCCATAGCAAGGAAGTGTTGGAAGTGTTCAAGTGTGCAACAGGGTCTCTTGACCCTGTGATATTATATATTCCTGCATTTAAATAGTAGATCTGAAACAAACAATGATAGTCTAGGGTCTATGAAGATTAAAAAGCAGAATTTGAATTAGCTCCATTCTGTCAATCTAGGTGAACATCTGGAGTTTTTGTGTTTCAATTTTTAGAAATTCTATGAAATAAGATTTTTATGAATCTCTGACAAAATTTTCTTTATGTTTAAGACTGTAACTGCATCAAAAGCTAATGGTGTGGGGCGCTTGGGTGGCTCAGTGGGTTAAAGCCTCTGCCCTCGGCTCAGGCCATGGTCCCAGGGTCCTGGGATCAAGCCCCGCATCAGCTCTCTGCTCAGAAGGGAACCTGCTTCCTCCTCTCTCTCTCTCTCTCTCTCTCTCTCTCTTCTTTTCCTTCTTTTCCTCTGACTGCCTCTCTGCCTACTTGTGATCTCTGTCAAATTTAAAAAAAAAAAAAAATCTTAAAAAAAAACCCCGAATGCTTTATAGTATGGTGACTAACATGACATTTAAAAAAAGGAAGACCATAACCATCCACAGAATATCAGTATCTTCATGTGAAAAAAAATTTCAAACTTAAAATTAATAAAACTTGTTCCTCAATCAGTTCAGTGAAGAAAGATGAAAAAAATCTAGCCATACTCATCACTGACCAGGAATATGCAAAAATCTCAATTTTGACAAAGTTGCAAAATTGGGCCTCTTAACAAAAACTTTAATGTTAATAGTCATTATCGTGGCAGACCCATATGTGTAAGATTTCCCTTTTTTCAAAAATATGTCTAAAGATGCTAAAGATCCATATACATGTAGATGCATGTGTGTGTGAGTGTGTGTGTGTGTGTGTGTATACTCTATAATACTGATTTTGTTTTTAATTTCTTTAGTGGAAAAATTATATCACAAAGCTATAGGAAAACATCTTAATTGCAATGCTTTTCTTTCCTATGATATTACTATATATATATATATAAAATCTTTCCTGTCTATGATATGATTATTTTATTTCATGGTTGTTACTAAAAATAATTTTGTCATAAACAGAAGGTGGTATTAAAAAGTGGTTCACTTTGCATACCAGTTGTGACATTGATCCATCTTAACCCCAGGTCTTCTCCCTTCAATTATTTTTTTACATTGATGCAGTTGTATTTCTTTTTTTTTTTCTTAAAGATTATTTATTTATTTATTTGACAGAGAGAGATCACAAGTAGACAGAGAGGCAGGCAGAGAGAGAGGGAAGCAGGCTCCCTGCTGAGCAGAGAGCCCGATGCGGGACTCGATCCCAGGACCCTGAGATCATGACCTGAGCCGAAGGCAGCGGCTTAACCCACTGAGCCACCCAGGCGCCCGATGCAGTTGTATTTCTTAAAGTACGGATCTGATCATGACATTGCTGTGTCAAGTGTTTTCTAGGGCTTAGTATTTTGTGTAGAATGAAATCATATTAAGTCCATTAGTATGTGGCATTCATGGCTTGCTACCTCTTGTAGAACATTATCTCCCCATCTTCTTTTCCTGTATCCCCTACTCCAGCTACTTGCGAATCCTCATGTAGGCCCTCTCAAATCCTGTCTCTTCTCCTGTGTTTATTGTCACTCCAGCTGGAATACTCCTACTCCTCCTCTCTCTACAGTCTCTAATCCAAACTGGGGCTAGAATCAACTATATCCTTTTAGAACACTTTTCTTGATGATCTCTAGGGGGAAAAATCATGCTTTTTTAGTGAAATCTTATAGCTCTTAGGGTAATGAGGATTTTCTTCTTCTAAATTATATCTCTCATGGTATATGTACATTTCTATTTTTTATAAAAATCTATTCGTGTTTTCTTTTTCACTCTCTTGACGTAAATTCCACTAGAAGGCAAACCTCATATCTTATTTATCTGATTCAGAAAACCATCAAGGCTGCTTGGGTAAGTGTGCGGCCTCCTTTGCTTCCAGTTTCCCCTTTCTGTACACCCTGAGATCTTCCAGCCTGGGATCTGAGAAAAATCCCTGAGATTGAACATACAATGGTGTGTTTACATGTGGAGCTGTTACATTAAATGAGCTGAATTCAAAGGGACTTAACAAGCCACCATCCTTTCAAGCACATCCAGTGGACTAGATTTTCTTATTCTTGGATAAAATGTTGGCAACTTTTGTAGATTTTAGGGTCCTTTCCAATTACAGCTACACTGTTATTGCAGAAATTGAAAATTCCTGACAGTATTAAATTTTACCTGAGCCCTTTCGTACAGGAAAACAGTAATGGTTAGGAAATCCCCCTGCTCCCCATCCCACCTCTTTTGTGTTCTGGGAAATA